>NC_084574.2:13922500-14067500 GCF_033978685.3 Nerophis lumbriciformis
CTGTGCCTCCAAATTCCCTTCTGTCTCATCTTCCTCCACATTCACCGCTTCTGCTTCACTTATTTCGCCATCTACATTTTCCTCTCCTTCCTTTCCCTCCTCCTGTATCCCATCTTCAGTCCCACCTTCATCATCCTTCTCTCCCTTTGCCTCCTCATCCTCTTCTTCCTGTTCCTTTTCTCCACCGCCATTATCTCCACTTTCTTCATCTTCTAGCTGCTCCTCTGCAGTTTCTACACTCGCCTCTTCCTCCACCTTTTCTCCATCGTCACCATCATACTCATCGCAAACTCCATTCTGCTCGCTGTTGTGGTTCTTCTCATCTTCCCTCTCAGCCGGGTCGTCGTAGCTGGGGGTTCCCTCACATCCAGTGCTGCTCCCGGTGTGCACATGGTTGTGGTTGTTGTGCTCCAGGTCTTCCAGTGTGAGCTCAAACTGGAAGCGGTCGTGCTGCAGGTGTCTGTCCGGGGGCGGCGATGGCGACTGAGGCATGGTGTTTAGGTACCACTCCCGGTTCTCCTCCAATGTGTCCAGAAGTTCCTGGGCATCCGGGTGCACCAGGTCGGCCCACGTCTCCCACAACGGGTGGACAATGTAGTCAATGAAACCCACCTGCAAGGACGAGGAATGACTGTAAATACCAAGTACGCCCCTCCGGTACATTTCATCAACCATTTTTCTTGCAGTATGTTTTCTCAAGGGACAATATTACCGAAATAAAACTGGGTATACTTTACAATAGTCTGTGTACAGCATATATTTAAAATGACTCAACATGCAGTCATTATTATCCAAATCAGGGGTGTCTAACTTACAGAAAAAAGTTCAGAATGTGGGGGACGCTTTCATACATTTTGTATATGAAAAATACTAAACCCAATACAATTTATCTGAAATAAAAATAATCAAAATCTTAGCTTTGTTTTATAAGTAACAAAGCAAATTCATATTTATGTTAATAGTGCTCTAAAGTTAACTTGCCTCACCTTGCCTAATCGAACCCCCTTAAGATATTACATTACTTCTCATTATAATATTTACTAATATTGTTATTATACCGTTGACTAAAACACCTAATAAGGCTCTAGCACGCTCGAAAACATACCATATCTTGCAAGAAATTTGTACACTTTTTTTTTATCATGATAGGATGCACAGAAATCATTTAAGACTATATACAGTAAGACACGCAGGTCGTCGGCCATTCTGGTGTTCAGGTTCCATTTTTGGGAGAATTTAGTCCAGTTTAATTTTTTCATAGTTGTTTTGTGTAATTTTCTAATGTAATCCGTTACATGTTTAATTTGTCTTAAGAATGTGTTGCTGGGCATTAAAAATTGAGCTGCGCCACACTTTAGACATCCCTGGTTTAAATAGATGCCAACACAATACAAGGATAAGCTTGTCTTGACTAAAGTCAAGCATGATGTGGAGATGCATGAAAGGAAGCTGTGGCTCATTGAAGGAGACGTGAATTCCATGCTCAAGAGGATACTAAATATCAATGGTGCTCAAAATGAATATGACGTTCGCTATGAGGGGTACTCTTTTTTTTTTTTTTGCTTTGTCTTCAGCTACTTAGACAATAAGGCCGTGTGTTGACTAATTATATCTACACTGATATACAAGCTGGACACAGACTTTTCTCAAATACATCAAAGTTTCATTTTTATAGCATTGTCCTTTGGGGAAATGTACTGTAATAAAATGTTTGCTGAAAGAAATTGTATCATGATACAATAGCTAGTGACAATACCAATGCTACACCACATCATGTTACGTCAGAATAGCAGATCTTTCAAAATAAGACTGGACATTGAGCTCCACCTGGCTTTTCTCCACAGAGGCAGTGTGTTTGTCGCACATGGCGCTGATCTCCATGCCGCGCTCCCTCTCCTTGTCGCCCTGGCGAAAGAACTCCTCCATGATCCTCTCCGTCCACTGCCGGTACAGCATTAAGGTCTTGGTGGGGTTGCTCAAGTCGGCGCAGTGCACCATGTTTCTTAGGACCTGCAGCACATGAGGGCAATGGTATTTAAACCAAAAAGAAAATAGGGCAATTGTGGTTTATCAATGATGTTTTTCTTTTAGAAATTGCACACAGAAGAAATAGCCAATAATGCTTAATTCAATATCAAACGTAATGCCAGCTATTCACAGTAACATGTCCAACAACATAGGTCAACAGAATTAGTAAGTGCAACTGCAACCGGCTGCTAATTCTGTCAACTGGCTCCCAATTATCATTGAACGATTACCATACTATATGCTGGCTCATTGAAAACTACACAACAGAGTAGAGAATGGATTGGGAGAGTCCTCACACAATCACCAATCCTCACAAATGACACCAAAACTACACATGTTTTTCACAGCTTCATCTTGTGTTCCACAATCTGCTGAAAACATCACACTCTGGCAAATATGGGTGTCGAGGCGGTGGCGAAAGTGGAAATGTTGATCTAAAATAAATACAGCTGTGGAAGTTAAGAATGTCTAACACTACCAACACCCCATTTTTGAACATTTCACTCAGGAGATGGGATTTATGGCTCCCTAGAAAAACTGCTCCATTCAAAGAGCCGTTCAAAAGACTTGACGGTTATATATATATATATATATATATATATATATATATATATATATATATATATATATATATTTTTTTTTTTAGAAGTTACTCGTTTTTATGAAGGAAATAATCACTACCAGAGGTCACCGATTTATACTCTTATTTGTGGGAAATATTTAAAAATAGTATTTTATTGTACATTATGTTTTCATAGAAAAGTTTCATAAGGTTGTACCTTCTCCCAATAATTTTAAAGTGTGATCATTATTTTGAACTTTCTCCCGCTTAAGAAACTTTGTGGCACAATAAAAACTACACAGGCAACCGATAACCTTCCCAGCAGGCACAAGACATTGATACAACGTTGACTATACATACATGTCCTTTAAATATGTAAAGTATTTGAGACAAAGTTGGATCCACGTTGTTGGTTGGGAAATTTCAATGGTGAAATCAACATCACAATCTAACATTGAATAAACGTCAAAAAGCATGTTGTTTCAACGTTGCATTTGTGTTGTAAAATGACCAAAATTGGTCAAAACAAAGTCAGAACCCAACATTGATTAAACGTCGTCAAAGAGAATGTTGTTCCAACATTAGGTTTAAGTTGCTAAACGTCAGGACCTAATTCAACAAGTTCTCAACGTTGTTTTAATGTCTTGTGCCTGCTGGGTTCATGCAAATTAACTTTACAGGAACATTTTCCACACGACTATTTTAACAACGCACGGGAAAAAAATGCATGCAAATAATACATATAAAAAAATTTATAAAAATGTGCACAATCTATAAATAAAGTGCATACACCATTGTACTCCCCTTAGGTGTGTACACCTAAACGAGGCTACTTAACAAAACAATCAACCAGGAAAGTTAATCCAAATGTTGTTATTTTGCTCAGTTGTTAGGTTTTCAGGCAGTGTGACTCCAGTCCAGTCAGGTGGCACACTTTTGAAGGCAGTTTGCATTTAAAAACGACTGGCAACTGCAAATCAACTTGTTTGTTAATGTCACATCGCTGCTTCAATCAACACATATGTCATCAAAGCTCACTTTTAAGCATTCCAAATTTTTAAAACAAGAATGAGGGGGATAAAAAAAAAGGTAAACAAATAGTGCTGTCGAATGATTACCTTTGTAAATCAGATTAATCACACTTTTGAATGTGGATTAATCATGATTAATCACAGGTTATTACTCACTTGTATACTTTAAAATAACTTTAAAAATACTGGAATATTTCAACACAAATGCAATTTTATCATCAGAATGTCATACAGGAACGTTTTTTTCATGTTTAACTTCAATGTATGGTAACAGTTTTAGCTTAAAAACTGTGTGGGTGTATGTTAATGGAGTCTCCTGACTCATCTTTGCACGTATGCATTGGCCTGATCACTCTTGTCGCCTTTCCTTAAGGCAAAGGAGCATGTATAGTAAAAGTAAATTGCGACAATTTCTTGTGATTAATCACACGAATAACTCTTTATTTTTGATAACCTCAGTAAAAATATACTAAATCACTTAAAGTAGCAGCATAGGAGAAAGTCATGTTTAAGTTTCACTTTTTTATCCCATTTCCCATAACTGTGGTGCATTCAAAGACCCTCGATTAAAGTTAGAAACAGAGGTGTCACTATTTTTTTAAAGACAGGGGGAGACTTAACCCACAAGAGATGCACAAATAATAATAATAGTATTGTATTATTATAATTTGTATTATCTACTGATGACAATCTTATGTGTATCAGCTCATTTCTACTTTACACTTTGAAGTAAAGGAAAACTTGACATATTTATAATCCTATTTAAGGGAAAAATGACAGGTTATGTGATTATTTTGATTTATAATCTGGCCACTTTATATTCAATTTGTTGGCACTTTTTTGTGAAAAAACAAATTTTTTTTTTTAATTATTTTGGGGGGAGTTATCTCGATATGTATTGGATATGTAAATCCTATATTTAAAAAGTAAACAACATAATTAAGGTTTTAACATGTATTTTAAAAGGCTGGTTTCAACCAAATTAATGCAATAATTAGATTTATGGTATCAGTGGCAGGTCGTGCGCTTCCCACCTAAGCCTTCAGTGATGTCCGACTTCAATGATTACCTCTCAAAATACCATAATTGGTGTCCCCACATGACCATTGCTGGAGAAATACTAAACAGGAACACATTTACACCTTACTGCGCATTGAATCACATCAACAGTATACAAAACGGGTTATTTTCTGGCGGATTTAAAAATGTATTAAAACGCATCAGCAAATAAAACATATACCGTAATTTTCTCTGCTTGGCTTATGCAACTTCCGGTCAATAAAGTTTGATTCAAAGTACACACTTCTCAAATATACATTAAGTGCGCTGACCACATGATGGCGACAAATATACATGTAACAATGTTAATTAAATGACAAGCATGACACACTTTAACAACAAGAGTTAAGCTACAGCTACTGACAACAACTCGTGATCTGATTGGCTATCGCAACTGTCTATCAACTGTATGTGTCCCTTCACTTACAGTACACGGATGCCTGCATTGTTGAATCTGAATGCGTCTGGCAGATTTCCTACGGCATGGCAACATAAGCTAGCTGAAATCTGATTGGATACAAACTAAAACTGAAAACAACAGCACTAGAAGGAGCATAATATTAAATGAAGAGAATATGAATAAGTTTAGATATTTAGGGAAAGTAAATGAAATATTTTTTCAATCTTTTATTATGATCATGATTTCTGGTTATGTTAGGCCAGCAGAGAAGGCCTTGCTGGCCCTGACGGCACACCACTGGTATGTATACTTACCAAGTGTGTGTGTGTATGAAGCGGTGATGTTTGATTTATGGTGCGATGGGGCCCCTTTTGGAGTCTGTTTCGTAGGGACTTTGGTGCTACACCCCTGCTAGCAACTCACCTGCATGCGCTCATTGTAGTGATCCAGCAGCAACACACCAGAGCTGGTCACCTTCTTCGTTTCAACCATAGTCTTCAGGTCGGCCAGTAGGGTCATGTGTTTGGACATGTCTGTTGCCAAAACCTGAAAACAGGAAGAACATACGCTCTGTTTCTTTTCGCTCATATAACCATGATTCCTGTTTTTTTTTTCATGTCTGCCACTTAGGAATGATGAACTTACGATATCGATAACGAGCTTGCGAAGGCTTTGCCGCTGTCGCTTGGTAAGGTTCTGGAAGATGTCACAGTTGTCCTGGTGTAAGAGCTTGAAGCCCACAGCCAGGTGGTGATTCTCTAGGACCGACTCGTCATTGTACATCAGAGCCAGCTCGGAGTCTGGGCACAAGGAGGCAAGTGTAAGTAGTAGAGTTGCTGCAGACAACAACATTAACGTTTAGTTAAATTGTACACGCACTGGTGTTGATGAGAAACTGATTGGAAACTCCAGGGTGGTCGACATCGTGGATAGCGGCAGCAAAGAGGGCGGCTAAGATCTCGAGATCGGTGAAGACAGCCTAAGGACAAAGAGAGAACAAGTGAGCAGCAGAGACCTTCAAAACAAACCGCATTACTTTAGTGTGTGAATGTGTGTGTGCCATACATACATCAAGAGCAGGTGTGGAGAGCAGCACATTTGTAGACTGTGTGACATCTGCAGCATGGAGGCTGTTGTGGTAGGCCACGTTGCCATGGTAATGGTCCTCCAGGGTCATCACATAAGTGACAAACGTGTCGATGGGGATGCGAAAGGTCTTCAGCAACTCTCGTTCCTGAGGAAGTAAGGCAAAAAAAGAGGTAGTGGAGTTTCATAAATAGTCAAAAAAAAAAAAAAAACTTTCTTCATAAAGTCATTTGAGTACCTGGAAGATGGAATACATGATGCAGCTCAGAGGTCTGTTGTTGGACAATTCGGCAATTTGGAATATGTTGAAGCTCCACTTGTCCAAGTCTTCCAACTCCTGCTTCAGAATGAACACACACACAAATACACACAAAATATGAAGTTTTATTTAACAAAATAATCATTAATATAAGTCTTCTGCATTTTTTCCCTGCAAGTAAAAAATGGTAAGTTTGAGACGTCTAAGTCAAAATTGACCATGTTTATCACAAATGCTAACATATTGTAGCATTGTCTTGCCTTGATTTGATTTATTTCCAGCATTTTTAAATAAAATGCAAAACAATAATAATAATATAAATAATAAGTAATCAAATGTTTTATTTTGAATATATTAAATGTTATATGTTCAATGTTTAGAGATCAGTGTTTATGGTTTTAAGCGTTCTTTTTTGTTATCCACAAAACCCAAAACCGGTGAAGTTAGCACGTTGTGTAAATCGTAAATAAAAACAGAATACAACCTATATTCAATTGAATACATTGCAAAAAGAAGATACGTAATGTTCAAACTGGTAAACTTTGTTATATTTTGCAAATATTAGCTCATTTGGAATTTGATGCCTGCAACATGTTTCAAAAAAGCTGGAAAAAGTGGCAAAAAAGACGGAGAACGTTTAGGAATGCTCATCAAACACTTATTTGGAACATCCCACAGGTGAACAGGCTAATTGGGAACAGGTGGGTGCCATGATTGGGTATAAAAGCAGCTTCCATGAAATGCTTAGTCATTCCCAAACAAGGATGGGGTGAGGGTCACCACTTTGTGAACAAATTTGTGAGCAAATTGTCAAACAGTTTAAAAGAACAACATTTCTCAACAAGTTGTTGCAAGGAATTTAGGGATTTCACCATCTATGGTCTGTAATATCATCAAAAGGTTCAGAGAATCTGGAGAAGTCACTGCACGTAACGGCAAGCCCGTGACCTTCGATCCCGCAGGCGGTACTGCATCAAAAACCAACATCAGTGTGTAAAGGATATCACCACATGGGCTCAGGAACACTTCAGAAAACCACTGTCAGTAACTACAGTTTGTCGCTACATTTGTAAGTGCAAGTTAAAACTCTACTATGCAAAGTGAAAGCCGTTTATCAACAACACCCAGAAACGCCGCCGGCTTCGCAGGGCCTGAGCTCATCTAAGATGGACTGATGCAAAGTGGAAAAGTGTTCTGTGGTCTGACGAGTCCACATTTCAAATTGTTTTGGAAACTGTGGGCGTTGTGTCCTCCGGACCAAAGAGAAAAATAACCATCCGGACTGCCATAGGCGTAAAGTAGAAAAGCCAGCATCTGTGATGGTATGGGGGTGTATTGGTGCCCAAAGCATGGGTAACTTACACATCTATGAAGGCACCATTAATGCTGAAAGGTACATACAGGTTTGGGAGCAACATATGTTGCCATCCAAGCAACGTTAACATGGACGCCCCTGCTTATTTCAGCAAGACAATGCCAAGCCACGTGTTACAACAGCGTGGCTTTGTAGTAAAAGAGTGCGGGTACTAGACTGGCCTGCCTGTAGTCCAGACCTGTCTTCCATTGAAAATGTGTGGCCCAATATGAAGCCTAAAATACCCCAACGGAGACCCCGGAGTGTTGAACAACTTAAGCTGTACATCAAGCAAGAATGGGAAAGAATTCCACCTGAAAAGCTTAAAAAATGTGTCTCCTCAGTTCCCAAATGTTTACTGAGTGTTGTTAAAAGGAAAGGCCATGTAACACAGTGGTAAAAATGCCCCTGTGACAACTTTTTTGCAATGTGTTGCTGCCATTCTTAAGTTAATGATTATTTGCAAAAAAATATTAATTTTCTCAGTTCGAACATTAAATATCTTGTCTTTGCAGTCTATTCAATTGAATATACATTGGAAAGGATTTGCAAATCATTGTATTCTGTTTTTATTTACCATTTACACAACGTGCCAACTTCACTGGTTTTGGGTTTTGTATTTGGTAAGGTATATCTGTTTTTGTTGTTTTGTTAGTTAGCAACATAGCTCAAAAAGTTATGGGCAGATATTGATAAAACTTTTCAGGAAATGTTAGAAGAGAATAGAACAAGCTTTCTTGTCATTGCACATTAAGAACAACAAAATTGTGGAATACTGATGGAGGAAGCTGCCATGCAGTGCGCTAAACCACGACCAATCAGGAGCAGTTAGGGGTTCTGTGTCTTGCTCAAGGACACCTCAACAAGAGCTCGCTAGGCCGGGATCGAATCAGTAACCCTCCAGTTACAAGACGGCCGCTCTTTACACTTAACCTTGCCGCCCCAATGGGATAAAGAACAAGTAATTAGATTTTGTGGTTAATCCAGATCGTTTCTACCTTGTTACTTACCCTACATTTACATTTCGAGGCTGTACTTTTCTGTGACCCCACCTCCACCCACAGACACAAAGAGAGTGGATCATTCTGTTAATTTCATTACGCTATAAAACGTGCCCAGCTGCAGACAATGCTGCAAGGCGTGAACACACTTGCAGCTTGTTTGAAAGACAAACAAAACAAACATGCTCAGACATGCCAATTTAATTTACACTTAAATGGCGGAGCTAATTAATCGATTTAGTTCGTTTTTGTGTGTGTTTATTACTTAGCAACATAGTAAACAGGTTATGGGCATATTTTATTTAAACTTTTTAGGAAATGTCAGAAATGGGATAAGGACCACGTGCATCGATTTTGGGAGTGATCTGGATCAATATAAATGCAGAATTTTTTTTAAAAGATTCTGGAACGCATGATTTGAATAAATAAAAAAGTTGTAAGGTATGTTGTTGTCGTCTACAACAGTGCATTCTTTTCTTGTTATCGTTGTAAAGGCAGGATGTTTGATACAGCACTTGTACTGTGCAGCTGCGATTGTATAACTGTGTTTTACATCAAGTATCTCTCCCACAGGAAGCTTCCAAGAGCATTTAAGTGACACTTTTCTCCCCACTAAGCGGACAATGACTGAATGTACTGAACAAACGGGCGGCAAGACCTTGGCGAGCTCATCCTCGTGGTCCGTGTTGACCCCGAAGCGAGGCATGGAGGAGCTGGAGAGGCTGGAGCTGTGGGACAGCTTCCGCACGCCGCTGATATGACTCATCGGCTTGTCCTTCAGCGTCGGAGATGGGATGTCCACTTCGTCCTGCTTGTCTACAGATTTGACACAATCAGTGACTCATGGCTCGCATTGGGATGCAACGTGGCAGGATTGGTGCTGCACTCACCCAGGAAGGTGCTGGAGATGTACTCCGACACCTGGTTGCCTGAGCGACTCATCTCGGACAGGTGGGACAGCTCTCTGTTTAACATCCTCTTGAACTGTAGGACACAGCGAAGGTGCTCAAAAACACTCTTTCTTAAATAAGGTCAAGCAAGGCCCGGCTCCTACCTTGTTGGATGCCATCTCGCTGACCGAGCGGTGCGTCTGGATGGTTTCCAGCTGGTCCAAACACCAGTCCAGTTCTTCCAGCGTGTCCAAGGCGAGCTGTTGATGCTGTTGGTCCGACAGCTTGGCTCTGGGACTGACACACACGCCACTCAGCGGTGACCTCCTGAGTTCACAGAAAAAAGGTTAGCTAACAATTGTGCTTATTGTTTTTATTCTTGCCAATTACCGGTAGTCTTCAAGGTGCGCAACAATATCTTTCTTCAACTATCATATTAGAAACATGCTGGAGGGTAGAAATAAAAATATAATGATACATCATTTTAATAATAACAATATAATAGTAATAATGTAATAATAATAATAAATAATAATAATAAATGATGCAATCATTTGGTGTGTAAGGAAATAAAACAAATTTCACATGAAGTTAAATAATTGGCATGACATAAAAAAATGTGTGTAATTAATATTGTACATTAGAGCAACTGACAATAAATTAAAGAATAATACATTTTGTAATTATATTGAGCATCCATCCATCCATCCATTTTCTACCGCTTATTCCCTTTGGGGTCGCGGGGGGCGCTGGAGCCTATCTCAGCTACAATCGGGCGGAAGGCGGGGTACACCCTGGACAAGTCGCCACCTCATCGCAGGGCCAACACAGATAGACAGACAACATTCACACTCACATCCACACACTAGGGCCAATTTAGTGTTGCCAATCAACTTATCCCCAGGTGCATGTCTTTGGAGGTGGGAGGAAGCCGGAGTACCCGGAGGGAACCCACGCAGTCACGGGGAGGACATGCAAACTCCACACAGAAAGATCCCGAGCCCGGGATTGAACCCAAGACTACTCAGGACCTTCGTATTGTGAGGCAGATGCACTAACCCCTCTGCCACCGTGAAGCCATGCATAAGACATACAAATAAAATATAATTTTTTTTCTAAATGACTTCCATCCATCCATCCATTTTCCACCGCTTATTCCCTTGGGGGTCGCGGGGGGCGCTGGAACCTATCTCAGCTACAATCGGGCGGAAGGCGGGGTACACCCTGGACAAGTCGCCACCTCATCGCAGGGCCAACACAGATAGACAGACAACATTCACACTCACATTCACACACTAGGGCCAATTTTAGTGTTGCCAATCAACCTATCCCCAGGTGCATGTCTTTGGAGGTGGGAGGAAGCCGGAGTACCCGGAGGGAACCCACGCAGTCACGGGGAGAACATGCAAACTCCACACAGAAAGATCCAGAGGCCGGGATTGAACTCACGACTACTCAGGACCTTCATATTGTGAGGCAGACGCACTAACCCCTCTTCCACCGTGCTGCCCCTTTCTAAATGACTTAAGAAATAAAATAAAATACATTTTGATAAAATAAATGAGTTTAAGAATAATAAAAGTTATATCTATAGACACAAATACCGCAATATAAAACGATTAATACAATTTATAATACTATAATTTCAAAATTTGGAGCATAAGAAATACAATAAAACATCCATCCATCCATTTTCTACCACTTGTCCCTTTTTGGGGTCGCGGGGGGTGCTGGAGCCTATCTCAGCTGCATTCGGGCGGAAGGCGGGGTACACCCTGGACAAGTCGCTACCTCATCACAGGGCCAACACAGATAGACAGACAACATTCACACTCACATTCACACACTAGGGACTATTTAGTGTTGCCAATATCAAACAAAATTAATGAATAGAAGGAATACAGACATCTGGACATAACGAATTTTACATAAGCAATAAAGTTAGCATATTACAATAACATTAAAAATTAATTGTGAGAGCAAAAAATACAATTAGATAAAGCAGTATGTAAAAATAAATAAATAAATAATGGTCATTACATAATATACTGACTTGACTGTCGGAGTGGAGACGTTGGCGAGGAGGGTGAAGTTGCTTCGCACTGATCGCAGACTGGCCAGGACCTTTAATCATCATCCCATAAAATCAGTTTTAAAGTCAGATTTTTGCGTTTTTACCCCAGTGAGAACTACATTTCCACCAAGCAGTTTAGTTCCATGATCCAAATGTGTAAGCGGTACCAAAATGGCTTATTTGTACGCAGTTTGGCCTCTTCTGCAGTGGCACGAGCTAGACACATTGTAGTCTGTTGATTGGTTAAAAGAAACAACACAAATTAATTGATTGGCGAGTATTCACTATAAAAATACACACGAGCCACTGCCAGGTGGAAAAGTGTCTTATGTGGAATAAAAACAGTGGTGGTGTTCTGACCTGAGCAAAAGGAGTAACGATGAAGTCCTCTGCAGTGTGCCTAAAAAAGGAGAACCCACATGGGGACACATAGTATACAGTATGTATATTACTACAGTGTGTATCGTTCTACAGTACAGTAAGGATTCATATGGCCCCATTCGTCACGGTTTACCAGACACATGAAACGTGAAATGTGTTTTGTTGCATTTCCAACTTTAACAACAGCGTCAGTTGCTATGTGGAGTGGCACTTTCCATCGTTTTCAGCAGATTGCATTTAAATGATTAACCCCCCACTTCCTCTCACGCGAGATCCACCTAAGAATGGGGCCGTACGAATCCCTTCCCTACTGTGTGTCGTTCATCCCCTCACCCTTCGCTGGCCAAAGAGGAGTTCCGCGAGACCGTTTTGGGCGACATGTCGTAGTCCGAGTCTGAGCGGTAGAGGAAGGACTCCCTCCTCTGGCTCTGAGGGAAGGACGTGTGCAGGGTGAGCCCCGGACTCTGCGAGCCCAGTGGTGTGTGAGCGGGGGAGACGCCATTTTCTCCTTCATAACTGCAAGGTGACAAGACGCCACAGAGTCTGATCAAGGAAAGTGCATACAGAGACTCGGGGGGGCCCTGAAGTGGGCGCGCAAACCTGTCGGCGTCGGCTTGCGTGATGGAGATGCGCGGCGGGATGCGGAGGGGGAGCGTTGTGGGGCGCGGCATGTTGCCAAGGACCTCTGGCGAGCGAGTACGGTCGCGAGGGCGGAGCCAGCAGGGAACCTGTAGATGATAGACATCAGTCACTAATGCAACCATTAAGTGTAGCTTTCTAATTATGTTTAATTACTACAAACGCCTCAATTCAATTAACCGCTGAGTCTCCTATCGTGCCAAGTGTGTGTTCCACAAAAGCAAATAACTACCAAAAAAAATGATCGCTGAGGCTGTAGGTAACCTCCTGGAGTCATTTATATTATCATTAGTATCTGCATTTACCGTATTTTTCGGACTATAAGTCGCAGTTTTTTTCATAGTTTGGCCGGGCTCCAGTGCGACTTATATATGTTTTTTTCCTTTTTTATTATGCATTTTCGGCAGGTGCGACTTATACTCCGGTGCGACTTATACTCCGAAAAATACGGTAAGTGTCTTGTGTGGTCAGCTTATTTACCTCTCCATGCGCTTTATAAGGGATTGCGCTACTCAGCTGTTAATGTAAAACTCATGTGTGTTGCATTTGTCGTACTGTTGTTTACTAACTAAATACTATTCATGCTGACTGAGCATTTGTCTCTTTACCACTATTACATCATTGGTTCTGTTGCTACTACATACAATAAATGATGCTACATACATATGCTACATGTTCCTTTCCACTTTCTTCAACTGAAAATTATTACATTTAGAAAATTAAGTAATATTTTCATATTTTGGACATAACATTCAATATAACAAGCTGTCTCTAAGTGGTGGTCAATATAATTAGTGATTGTGACAAAATAAACGGTTAGTTATTAGAGCTGCGAATCTTTGGGTGTCCCGCGATTCGATTCAATATCGATTCTTGGGGTCACGATTCGATTCAAAATCGATTTTTTTCGATTCAATGCGATTCTCGATTCAAAAACGATATTTCCCCGATTCAAAACAATTCTCTATTCATTCAATACATAGGATTTCAGCAGGATCTACCCCAGTCTGCTGACATGCAAGCAGAGTAGTAGATTTTTGTAAAAAGCTTTTATAATTGTAAAGGACAATGTTTTATCAACTGATTGCAATAATGTAAATTTGTTTTAACTATTAAATGAACCAAAAATATGACTTATTTTATCTTTGTGAAAATATTAGACACAGTGTGTTGTCAAGCTTATGAGATGCGATGCAAGTGTAAGCCACTGTGACACTGTTGTTCATTTATTTTTATTTTTATAAATGTCTAATGATAATGTCAATGAAGGATTTTTAATCACTGCTATGTTGAAATTGTAACTAATATTGATACTGTTGTTGATAATATTCATTTTTGTTTCACTACTTTTGGATTGTTCTGTGTCGTGTTTGTGTCTCCTCTCAATTGCTCTGTTTATTGCAGTTCTGAGTGTTGCTGGGTCGGGTTTGGTTTTGGAATTGGATTGCATTGTTATGGTATTGCTGTTTATTGTTTTGTTGGATTGATTAATTAAAAAAATAAAAAATAGTTTTTTGAAAAATGATAATCGATTCTTAATCGCAATTCGAATTCGAATCGATTTTTTCCCACACCCCTATTAGTTATGTAAGCAAGCCGGTGGTGTTCTTGTTTTGTTTTTTGGTTTGTAAAATCTAATTGTGAGCAAGTTTCCAAAAGCCCTTTTAATTAAAGGTGGTGTTTGCAGAGGACAGGTGGCTGCCTAGAGGGCGCTCATGTTCAAACTGGCATCATGTATTAGATCCCACCCTCTTCTTGGTCTGACTATGTAAGCTACGCCCCACTGATAAAAACGGGCACACAAAAATAATAGCATGATATTAAAAAAGCGGTGTTTTGAAAAACGTATGATTTCACTCAGGGTGTACCCCGCCTTCCGCCCGATTGTAGCTGAGATAGGCTCCAGCGCTCCCCGCGACCCCGAAGGGAATAAGCGGTAGAAAATGGATGGATGGATGATTTCACTCACCAGTTCAACAGCAATATAACAACCTGCTCGTCTACATTCATTTTGTGATTTGTTTAACGTTTGACTATGACAAAGACGGACATTTATTTGTAAAATTTCTCCTCTTAAACCACTTTTGGTAACACATGATAGCCGTTAGTAGTGTTTGTATATTTTTTTTGTTTAAAAAATTAATTCTTGATCTCACTGCAAACTACATCTTTAAAGGGGAACTGCACTTTTTTGTTTTTTATTTTGCCTATCATTCGCAATCCTTATGAGAGAGACAAGAAGACAAACTTTTTTCTTTCCGTTCTAAATTGTTAAAAATCGCTCGTTCTTGGTGGCTAGCAATGCAGCTAATGGGAGTAATCCATACTGCCACTAAATCGTTTTAAAAATTGCATCCAAAAACTGCCAACAATACCGTATTTTTCGGAGTATAAGTCGCACCGGAGTATAAGTCGCACCTGCCGAAAATGCATAATAAAGAAGGACAAAAACATATATAAGTCGCACTGGAGCCCGGCCAAACTATGAAAAAAAACTGCGACTTATAGTCCGAAAAATACGGTACTTCATTTACGTCCAGTAACCAGTATAATAACCAAGCTGTAGCAACATTGTTATTGTAATAGCAAACACTGAGGAACTCTTTTTTTTTAGCGTAGTAATACATCATCTTGAGATGGCATGCTAAGGCATTAGCCGTGAGCTCGCAACGGCAAGAAATACGCTCGCTTTTGCGTTAGCAGCTGAATCGTTTTTGAGTTTGTGATACACAACACAAAGCGATAGGACACCAATCTGTACTGACTGAAAAACATGAACAATCATATTACAGTATCTGTAAAGTATTACTTCGTGTTTATATATATAGGTATAACTCGGTTGGTAGAGTGGCCGTGCCAGCAACTTGAGGGTTCCAGGTTCGATCCCCGCTTCCGCCATCCTAGTCGCTGCCGTTGTGTCCTTGGGCAAGACACTTTACCCACCTGCTCCCAGTGCCACCCATACTGGTTTAAATGTAACTGAGATATTGGGTTTCACTATGTAAAAGCGCTTTGAGTCACTAGAGAAAAGCGCTATATAAATATAATTCACTTCATTTCACTTCACTTTACTTTGTACACAGCTAGCTCAACAGTATATGTATTGTAGTTGTAATAACATGCATATTGTGGTGTGTGTATCATGATCAATACTATAGTGATTCACTGTTCGGTCCAACTGGCCGGGGAAGTTTTTACAAGTTGACTTTGGGTAAGCACGCCATATATTTTGCATAGCTTGGCTCCAAGTTCCACATTTATACTCACGAGTCACGCCAACCTCACTCTCTTGGCTTCCGTCTGCTCTACCATTTCACCCTCTCCCCATGCTTGCTTCAAGAAACAGTTCGTCCTCTGTATATTCAGCTTCGAAAAAGATAAGGTTGTGAATCTTCATTTGGCCAAAAATAGTCGTCTTCGTTGTCTGTTACAAAGTCTGCCATGATTTCAACACACTCGTGTTTGTTTACGGAAGTAGGAACACAGTTGCTGCCAGATGTTGGAAGTGCGCTGCTATGGAAACGGAAATAAATGTGCTAAGGAAAGAAGTTCCGGTAGTGTTTAAAATGACCAAACTACGGTAAATATTGTACATATTACATATTGTTATGAACATGTCTGTTACTACATTATGTATAGACTTGCGAATGTGTATACAAAACGTTGATGGAGGGTTTTTAAGTTGTTTTAGAGGGCTTTGAAGGCTACAACGGTGACTTCCATTAGCCGCATTTTGCAAGCGTTTTTTTTTAATCATCTTTACGATCTTTAAAAAAAAAAAAGACGTGTTCTTGTCTCTCATATTGATTGTGAACGATAGCCAAAATTCCCCAAAAACTGCAGTGACCCTTTAAAACTTAAAGGGGTTCAGCTCAGGATCATATCTTCCAGTAGAACTTAGTCAAACTGCACTTTTTGGGGGGAATTTTGTATATCGTACACAATCTTTATACTGTAGAACAATAACGCATATGTCTTCTTTTTTTTAATGCACTATAATTTGTAAAATATAGCAAGTACTAGGTGGCTAGCAATGCAGCTACTGTGATAGGAGTACTTTACTGCACCAATAAAGCCTTATATAATAAACCACCAACAATATTCCATTTACATGTCGAGACATGAATATTAACCAAGTAGTAGCGATATTGTTATAAGCGCTAACGCTGTGGAACTAGGTAACTAGCTTATGCAGCTATTGACATGGTGAGCTGCTGCATCGCCTCTGAGTTGGTAAAAGTTATTTCTAGATTATAAATCATGTCTCTCACTTGTATAGTAGAAAGTTGTGGCCATAAACCGAGAAGTTGGTCAACTTTGACATTTAATTTGGACCCGGACATGGCAAGAAAGACACGAAAAGATGCTCGTTATACACCCACCTTTTAATTTATTTTTTTTTACCTGCGTGAAAATTATGATACATTTTTCTCCTAAACAATAAGATATATACATTCCCTCAATCGGCATCCCACTGACAGCAGACATTGTTTTGTGATTGGTGTATTATGTTCGTAGTTTTATTTTTTGTTTAGCACTTAGCAATACTGCTGCTTGCTATATCACTCAGCATCTAATATTTGTAGCTCACCCTCCTTATATTCAGGTTAAAAATATAAGGTTGTGGATCAGCATTTGTCCCAAAGTAGTCTGTGTTTGCTCTTGTGAGGTCTGCCATGATTGGTAGTGTGGTTGTTGAAGGAATTAGCGAACGTTGTAATGTGTCGTTCAAATTAATACGCGCCGTATACAGGCCTATTCAATTTGGCCCACCGAACAACACCCAAATAGGCTTGATGAAACCATTCAAACCAGGGTTATCATGTATGCAGTATGTGTGTCACAATAAAACGACAGTGGGTCGAAGATGGCACTATCAACCTTGAAAAAAATCAAAATAAATTGCGAAAATCTGCCTTTTAACAGCGATTGGATAACAAAGTATTAATGTATTGAAATTGCTGACTTTGTGATGTATTTTGTATTCGTGGTTGTGTTGTTTTTGGCTTTTTACCTCTGGCGATCAAAACTGGTTAAATACATCCATCCATTTTCTACCGCTTGTCCCTATCGGGGAAACGGGGGGTGCTGGAGCCTATCTCAGCCGCAATTGGGCGGTAGGCGGGGTTACACCCTAGATGAGTCGCTGCCTCCGTTAAATACATGTAGCGCTGAATTTGACCAGCACAGGGCGATAAAGCTACACATTAGGTTTAATTGTGTTAAACCACATGTGTGCAATGTTTGCTGTGTGTATTAACATGCAACCTTCTATTTTATTTATGTAACATACAAAATGGAAATACACAATGGAGGTACTTTTGTCATGTTTATATTTTCAGTCTTACAAACCTAAATAAAGGAAGACTTATAAAGAAGTAAAACTGAGTAAGAAAAGTAATTCAAAAGAAGGAACATCAATCATCAACAAAACTTAGCTTCTGTTTCTTCATGCTGTTAACTATCTGTCTCGCTGCACTCGCTGGAAACGAGTAGCGATGATGGAATAATGAATTTATTGACAGGGCATTGTGAAAGCTAATGTCTTTACTTTGTAAATAAGTAAACACAGTCTCAGAGGAATACAACCTGCGGAGGCACTTTTTAAAAAAACAGATACATTTTGATGTCTGGCCCCTGAGACCTTTATGCTCTTGAAACTGCGGCCCTCTTCGTTATGTAGTTGAATAGCCCTAGCTTAAAATGACCAAACTACGTAAATATTACATGTTATTATGAATGTCCATGTTACTACGTCACATATAGGCTAGGAGCATGTATATACAGTAAAACGATGGAGTTTAAAAAAAAAAAAAAAAAAAAAAGTTTTTTAGAGCGCTTAATACATGGAATAGAGCGAATCCCATTACCTCTATTGTTAGCTGACTTTTGCAAGTGTTTTTTCCGAGTTAGAATGCATTAAAAAAAAAGAAAAACACATGTGCTTGTCTCACATAAGGATTGTGAATGATAGACAATATTTTGAAAAAGTTTAAATCCATAATGTTGAAAATAAAGTGTTTTAAACAATGCTTCCAATTGTCAGAAATTACCAAAAAATATTAGGAAAGTAGTTTTTACAATGACGACAGTATCATCCCAGCAGGTACAAGACATTGAAACAACGTTGAGAACTGGTTGAATTAGGTCCTGACGTTGAGCAACTCAAACCTAACGGTGGACCAACAAGCTAATCTAATCAATGTCGGACTGTGACGTTGATTTGACCATTGAATTTTGGTTATTTTCCAGCCAATATTCTACAACACAAATACAACGTTGAAACAACATGCTTTTTGATGACATTTATTCAATGTCAGACTGTGACGTTGATTTGACCTTTGAAATTTCCCAACCAACAACGTGGATCCAACGTTAGACGCCAACGTTGTCTCAATTTACAAATACAACTATTTTGCAAAGTTGTTTAGAAGTCAGTTTGAAAGGACATGTATGTTTAAACAACGTTGTATCAATGTCTTGTGCCCGCTGGGATGTGTTTTATTATAAAATTGTGATATTTTCGTGATTCATCTTTATAATACAATACTATGACCTCATACGATACCAAAGATACTGAGTATGGTTTTATACGCCTTTCTTCCCATTGTCAAAGATTTGTTATTTCAAAGCAACTCAAATTATTGCACGTTTACCGTATTTTTCGGACTATAAGTCGCAGTTTTTTTCATAGTTTGGCCGGGGGTGCGACTTATAGTCAGGAGCGACTCATGTGTGAAATTATTAACACATTACCGTAAAATATCAAATAATATTATTTAGCTCATTCACGTAAGAGACTAGACGTATAAGATTTCATGGGATTTAGCGATCAGGAGTGACAGATTGTTTGGTAAACATATAGCATGTTCTATATGTTATAGTTATTTGAATGACTCTTACCATAATATGTTACGTTAACATACCAGGCACGTTCTCAGTTGGTTATTTATGCCTCATATAACGTACACTTATTCAGCCTGTTGTTCACTATTCTTTATTTATTTTAAATTGCCTTTCAAATGTCTATTCTTGGTGTTGGGTTTTATCAAATAAATTTCCCCAAAAAATGCGACTTATACTCCAGTGCGACTTATGTATGTTTTTTTCCTTCTTTATTATGCATTTTCGGCCGGTGCGGCTTATACTCCGGAGCGACTTATACTCCGGAGCGACTTATACTCCGAAAAATACGGTAAATATTGGCAAGCATTCATACATTTCTAGTGTTTAGTGTCAGCGAAATATGCATTATCCTGAAGCCTGATTAATAGCATGTACATAATAAACAAGCCACATCCTTATTCTATAGGAGTGTGTGACTGCTATGTTGGCTCACTACCTGGAGACTGGATGACAGTCTCCTGCTCCTGCCCCTGCGTAGCTCCGCCCCCAGCGTGGCCCCGGACGTGTAAGATCGGCTGTAGCGCGGTGACTCTGCCTTCTCCCCGGCAACCGCTATGTCCGTGTCATCGCCCTGTGAGAATGTGAGGGCAAACAAGAGGAGCTTCATCTTTGTCTCTTCTGGAGTTCCACATCCACGCCTGCATATGTGCATCCCATGCAACAAAAGCGTAACAGTCAAATGTGTGTGTTTGTGTGTCTGGGATAAGGCCTCTACAGACGGAGGAGCTCTTGGATCTGCACTGCAGTGCCGTAGCAACAAAACACTGGGGGAACAGTACCAGTTGCTAGGCAACAGTGCCGTGTTGCTCCCATGCTGTGCTGAATGTTGTCGTCCAGACCAGATGTGGAAAGATGCTTACACATAACATAAATGTGTGTATATATATATAAATATATATATACACACTCTCACACAAACACTAACAGAAAGGCTCAGTATGATCAATAAAAAGCTGTTTGAATAATGCATGCTATCATCATGTCCTTCATCCAGGATGAAAGCATCTCAAAGGAAACGTCCTCTTCTAAGTGGATTCATGTGCACAGACCTTTGAGGACATGAACAAAGGAAGGCGGGAATGTTGTGTGTGTGTTTTGTCATGGCGGCCCTTCAACGCAAGCCAAACACGGCGGCGGCGTTTCGACGGACGTGCTCCTCACCTCTTCTCCTGTCACCGACAGCACACTGCGGCTCTTCTTCATCCTGATTGGCTCGTTCTGCGCTCCAGGGCGGAGCGTTCCGGAACCCAGGCAGCAGAGCAGGTGGAGAGCCAGGACCGGAGAGGTCAAAGGTCACTGCAAGGTCAAACCTGGGACGGCGGGGTCAGGGCAGGACGCGGTCAGACCGGGTAACCGGCGTCCATTGAGGCCGACCCAACCGACACCTCAGTGTTCAAAGTGGACCCCGCCCACAATGCATTTAGGTGTCAGGCTTCTTGTTATTGTTGTTGTTTTGATTGCTTATTTTCCACACAAGCCCCAGATAAGAGAGACAAATAGTTCACTCCATTTTGGATAAAACAAACAGTCCAGAGGGGGAAGGTCCAGGTGGTCCTGCTTGGACCAGGTGAGCCAACAGCACATCCCTGTCAGGGTCCATGACGCCAGTGCGAGGGGACGCTCGGTAAAAACATATTACCAAATCCTCTAATCCAACACGGAATCTTCTTTGCATATTTCCAACCTTGTCAATGTGTTCCTATTCCAATGTAGGAACCCAGAAGCATCATCTGTGGTCATCCTTTCAGAATGTTGAGCACCACTGGAAAGTAATCCTAGAAGGCCTGCAGTGTCTCCTCTTGTCACACCTGCAAGGACACCAAAAAAACAAGGTCAATTCATTTTTTGGTTCATTTTTAAAATTCACAGAACTCTACAACTGTGACGTAGAAGATATTATACGAACACATTAATATGGCATATTGTGGGGAGGGACATTCTGTAGAAAAACATGCAGTGTCAATGAGTCTAATTTAAGGGCCACACTGAAAATGTAAATAAAATCATTAAATTATAAGAAAAAGTAGAAATTTTACCAGAAAAAAATGTAATATGAGAATAAAGTTGTAATTTACAAGAAAAAATCCATAACATTATACAATTAAACTTAGTTTTACAGAATTCATATGTGATATTTTGAGGGGAAAAAAGGAGTAGATGGTGAGGGGCGTCATTTTTTGACAGGTCAAAGATGAAAGATGTAACAATGCAAAAATACATTAGTAAAATTATGAAAATAAAGCTTCATTTACAATTAAGTCATATTGTTTTGACAATAGAGTCATATTTTTGGCAAGAAAAAAGTTGCAACATAAGACTGCAATAAAGAAATAATATTAAAAAAATTAAGTGGGAATAATCAAAGGGAATTGAATTGTGATATGAGGAAAGAAAAGACATATTTTTATTTTATACGATGAAGTCGAAATATGAGGATGATGATGTAACATTACAAAAATACATTGGTCAAACTTTACAAATAAAGCTTTATTTACAATTCAGTCTTAATGTTTCGACAATATCCATCCATCCATATTCTACCGCTTGTACCGTTCGGGATCGCGGGTGGTGCCGGAGCCTATGTTTCGACAATAAAGTAAACTTTTGGCAAGAATAGAGTTGTAACATTGTGAGTAGACTGAATAAATCTGAGTAGACTGAATAAATCAAGTATATTACACAAATAAAGTTACAGTTTTAAATAAATAAAATTTGTGATATTGTGAAGAAAGAAAATACATCTATTTTATTTTATAGAATAACGTCAA
The DNA here is from genome assembly GCF_033978685.3 of Nerophis lumbriciformis. Taxonomy (NCBI): domain Eukaryota; kingdom Metazoa; phylum Chordata; class Actinopteri; order Syngnathiformes; family Syngnathidae; genus Nerophis; species Nerophis lumbriciformis. Next base: position 13,944,939 of record NC_084574.2, read on the forward strand.
AATATAAGGATACATATTTACCATTACAAAAATGTATTAGAAAAATTATGACAATAAATCTTATACATAATGAAGTCATAACATGGAAGATATAAAGTTGCAACATTACGGGACTAAAGTTATAGCCTGACCACAATAAAGTTGGACTCTTTCAAGCATAGATTCATAGTCTTACACAGTTGCTCCGATTGTAACTTCATTCTCTTAATAAATACGTAAAAAAATAAGTGTTAATTCTTTAGATAGAAATAGAGTAGGAATTATTCTCATAACAATACGACTTTATTCTCATATTATTATGAGAACAAAGAATATGAGAAAAAAGTAATGGTTTTACAAAACGATGCCAACATGTTCTTTCCCCAAAAACATTATTTCCCCCCCCAAAAAGGATAAGCATTTTTTATTTCTTTAATGTGATTTTTCCTGACACATTATGATTTGTATTACATTGAAACTTAAATTGTGATTATCTGATTTTATTACTGTAACATTACAGAAAAAAATTCCCATAATATTTCACCTTTACTTTTTTTGATATGACAACTTTATTCTCATAATATTTAAGGATTCAAGGAGCTTTATTGTAATATACCAGCACACATGAGATGGCATGACATTTGACTAAGATTTCTTTTAAAGACAACTAATTATTGCATCCTTATTTGCAATATTTACCTAATTCACTTTCATATTTCTAGTTGTATTTTGCTCATCTATCAAGCCAACCATGTGGCCGGATGTCTGTTTGTTATGAAAGAAATGGTTAAACATGTTGGGAACTTCAAAGCATTTTTAACTTTCATGACCAGTTGGAACCAGCCTGAACTCCAACAAACCGTTTTGCTGTTGAATTTCCCCTTTGAGGGCTCTTCACTGTGCTTTCGTACCATGAACATGAGACTCATGCACACCACAAATCACACCTAAATCAGCCATTTACGAGGGACAAAATGACAAGAGATGGCTAAAACGCCTCTAGCACAACCGTAAATATTGTTGTCATTGCGGTGGCCTTGCTCAGCTAATTCTCAGCTCATATACTGCAACACCAAATTTTTTCCTCATCTTATATAATTACTCGTAGTCGTCCGAGATGACCCATTTTTTTTTTGCATTGGGAGGGACTCGACAGTGTTTTCTGATCAGCTGGCAATCACACACACACACACACACACACACACACACACACACACACACACACAGATAGGGTCAAACAGTCTGCTTGCACACACACAAGGGTAACAAATGAACACATGCATGGTGACACAGTGACTTACTGTACATGCACAGACAATAAGCAGAGAGCAGCTCAATATGAAGATGCGGTGTGATTAAAAAAAACATGAGGGATGCTCGAGTGCACAAGAGGGACGTCTCTCTCTTACACTCACACACAGACACACACAAGTAGATGACACACGTCAGGCTGCAGCAATTCTCTCCCCCCCCCCACCCAAACAACAACACACTCACCTTGATAGCATCCACATGAAGGCGGTGGGCCGGGCCTCCTCTTCCTCTTCCTCCCCCTCCTCCTCCTCCTCCTGCTGCTTGCTGGCCGTGGTCGCTCCCTGCAGACGAGTCGTGCATGTGTCACAAACACTCTGCGTCTTCATGAAGACCAGCTTCCCGCCCGCCCTGTCTCTCTCCTCGCTCTCTCTCCTCCTCCCCTTTACCCGCCTCAGTGGTCCTAACCAACCAGCCAAGGAGCCCACCTCCTCCTCCTCCCGCACTCTGTCAAATAATCATCTCCTCCTCCCCTCCTTTTTGTGGATTAATTGGTGGTGCCCTTTTCTTTCACGTTCCAAGAGGATGATAATTCTTCATGTTTACTCATATTAGACCATTCTTCATGTTTACTCATATTAGACCATCCAAGGACATACAGTACAGTTGATTACGTAAAATAGGAATTAGCTATTCTCCTTTTTATGTTTACATATGTGCATATTCAATTGTATTATTATATATTAATATCAATCAATATATATATTGTAATTATGCATATAGTTGACATTTTTGTATCAAACTTTTATTGCAGAATCCAACGTCCAAGTAGACATACAATCACATACAGTACATTAAACAAACAAAATACAGTATAAAAGGCATTATCACATAACATTAAAAACAGTGCTTGTGTATATTCAGTAAAGGCATCTAATAAATAAATACAAGCAGCAATAATATGTTTATATATTTTTCATACTGCATGTTATGTTTGGTACAGGGGGTAATTAAGCCAATAAAACCAATAATAATTTATCAATTTTTTTTATCACTTTTCAAATGAATAAAAAAAATATTTATTTAAACTAATAAAAAGTTGAAAGTCAGTTTAATTTTTTAATTTTTATAAAATAGCATTTACATTAAATTCCAATATTAAATTTTTAAAGCAATTACTTATTGTGGGTATATATATATGTTTGGGGTAAATAGAGAAGTTATAAATACCGAATCGTTAATCGATTATAATAGTATTTAACTGTAATGAAATTAATTAATTATCTACATCTCATTGAGTTTAAATATACTATTAGCGCACCTGGTTTATATATAAATATTAATTATATAAATCACTACAGTAATCATTTATATATAAAATAAAAGTAAATAATAATGGGATGTAACTTTGTTGTTGAACTATAAATTCCATCCATCCATCTTCTTCCGCTTATCCGAGGTCGGGTCGCGGGGGCAGCACCCTAAGCAGGGAAGCCCAGACTTCCCTCTCCCCAGCCACTTCGTCCAGCTCTTCCTGTGGGACCCCGAGGCGTTCCCAGGCCAGCCGGGAGACATAGTCTTCCCAACGTGTCCTGGGTCTTCCCCGCGGCCTCCTACCGGTCGGACGTGCCCTAAACACCTCCCTAGGGAGGTGTTCGGGTGGCATCCTGACCAGATGCCCGAACCACCTCATCTGGCTCCTCTCGATGTGGAGGAGCAGCGGCTTTACTTTGAGCTCCCCCCGGATGGCAGAGCTTCTCACCCTATCTCTAAGGGAGAGCCCCGCCACCCGGCGGAGGAAACTCATTTCGGCCGCTTGTACCCGTGATCTTGTCCTTTCGGTCATAACCCAAAGCTCATGACCATAGGTGTGAGAACTATAAATTAACATAACTTAAAAATTATTATTTTATTTGGTTTTTATGTGCTGTGATGTAAACTGTTTCCAACAGTGTACCTTTTAGTTATTTTTTTTAGTTTTGATATATTATAAACGTAGGTTAAATAAGGAATTTTTTTCACCTTTGCAAAGATAATAATGCTTAATTTCCACTGTATGATCCTGACTGACAGCTTTCAACAATATGTTTAGGATAGGATCGACTTTATACATCCCACAACGAGGAAATATTGTGGTTGCAGTGCAGACACAGCAAGTCCACAAAAAAGTAAAAAGACATGAAAACAAGAGGGAAACGTCAAAGAACACAAAGGAAATAAAAGACATTAAAAGAGCAAAGAGCTGATGCAACCAGCTGCCACTTCAGCCACTGTCAATAAATTCATTCATCTGCCCTCGCTACTATTTTTAATTTATTTTTTTCGATCTTGATTCTGTACACAGCTGCTGGAATTTAAATTTTCCTGAAGGCACTCTCCTGAAGGAATCATTTAAGTACTATCTATCTATCTACTCGTTTCCAGCGTGTGCAGCTAGACCGATAGTTAACAGCATTAAGAAACAGTTTTGTTGCAGATTGATGTTTTTTCTTTTGAATTTTTTTTCTTCCTCAGTTTTATTTCTTTATACGTCTTCCTTTATTTAGGTTTGTCCATCCATCCATTTTCTACCGCTTGTCCCATTCGGGGTCGCGGGGGTGCTGGAGCCTATCTCAGCTACAATCGGGCGGAAGGCGGGGTACACCCTGGACAAGTCGCCACCTCATCGCAGGGCCAACACAGATAGACAGACAACATTCACACTCACATTCACACACTAGGGCCAATTTAGTGTTGCCAATCAACCTATACCCAGGTGCATGTTTTTGGCGGTGGGAGGAAGCCGGAGTGCCCGGAGGGAACTCACGCAGTCACGGGGAGAACATTTGTAAGAAAGAAAATATAAACATGAGAAAAGTAAAACATCCATTGTGTATTTTTCCATAAATAATGTCCAGTGTGTATGTTACATAAATAAAACGGAAGGTTTAGTGTTAATACACACAGCAAACATTGCACACATGTGGTTTAAGACAATTAAACCTAAGGTGTAGCTTTATCGTCCTCTGCTGGTCAAATTCAGTGCTACATGTATTTAACCAGTTTTGATCGCCAGAGTTAAAACAGCTGAAAAAAACCCGACCACGAATACAAAAGACATAACAAAGTCGGCAATTTCAATACCGGTACATTCATACTTTGTTGTCCAGTCGCTGTTGAAAGTCTGATTTTCGCGATTTATTTTGATTTTTTTCAGGGTCAATAGTGCCATCTTCTTCTACTCACCCACTGCCGCTTTATTGTGACACATATGCTTCGCTGTTGCCCCCTGCCGGGTGGTAGGAGTACTGCATACATTAGCAACCCTGTTTTGAATGGTTTCATCAAGCCTATTTGGGTGCTGTTAGGCGGGCCGAATTAAAAGCTTTGGTGGGCCGGATGTGGCCTGGAGGCCGCCAGTTGAATAGAAATGCTTTACATTATGTAATTTTTTTAGCTATCAGTAGTGCAAATCACAGTTCAAACTACGCCTGAATGCAGTAGAAGACAACCTGCTGCTAGACATGACAGCAATGCAATTACATCAACTAGCCGACAATACACACACACACACACACGCACACACGCACAGACACATTCTTGTATTTGTTACCTTCTCAAGACCTCTGAAAAATGCTTACTTCTTTAGGACCACCCTTTCTAGATATATAAAGATTTGTATCCACAACATTAATAATATATATATATATATATATATATATATATATATACTATACAAATGTAAAAAAGGTAAGCTTTCATTTCAGTGTTTCCCACACATTCATTTATATGTGGCGGCCCGCCACGAAAGAATTACGTCCGCCACAAATGGATTTTTCGGCTTTTGACTCGCTCGACCGCTCATAAAAGCAATGGGACTCTGTCTGTGAATGTACCTTGTAGTTACAACTCTGGTGCAGTAGGTGGCGGTAGCCTACTATGCATTGTAACTCCGCCAATAGCACTTAATTCACCTGGTGGGCCAGAAGAAGAAGAAGAAGAAGATGTAAAAAAGGTAAGCTTTCATTTCAGTGTTTCCCACACATTCATTTATTTGTGGCGGCCCACCACGAAAGAATTACGTCCGCTACAAATGGATTTTTCGGCTTTTGACTCGCTCGACCGCTCATAAAAGCAATGGGACTCTGTCTGTGAATGCACCTTGTAGTTACAACTCCGGTGCAGTAGGTGGCGGTAGCCTACTATGCATTGTAACTCCGCCAATAGCACTTAATTCACCTGGTGGGCCAGAAGAAGAAGAAGAAGAAGACGGCGGAGTAAAAGAACGGACCGACCGGATCAAAATACGAGGGTAATATAGGTTGTAGGTAGATAAGTTATAGCTGCATCGCTCGCGGCTCGTCATATATTTAACGTTAATCCGCGATTTCACCGAGCGTTTCACTCACGGTGAGCAGCCTGACGCTGCTTCATTAACACCGCCGCTGTTGTCACGTCACGTGTTGCCATACCGACGAGCTAACGTGTCCAGGTTATAACCCTGTTGTCAATAAACACACGTGGAGACGGTGCTTCAGATACTGCATTAATAATGAAGCTAAATTGTACACTGTCCACTGCAGCATGTGAATGCAATGAAAAGAATAAAATCTGAGCCAACCAGCTGTTAAAATGTTGTCCAGGTTAATGTTTTGGCCATTAAAGGCCCTTCATTTCAAGATTTCAACTGTGATCGGGCTTTAAACACGTGGCTGACCTGTTCAGATGGGTGTAACTCAGGGGTGCTCACACTTTTTCTGCAGGCGAGCTACTTTTCAATTGATCAAGTCGTGGGGATCTACCTCATTCATATATATAATTTATATTTAGTTATTTATGAAATATATGTTTTTGTTAACAAGTTAAAGGTGTTTAATGATAATGCAAGCATATTTAACACATATAGTTAATATTGTTAATAAATTAAAGGTGTTTAATGATAATACAAGTATGTTTAATACATATAGTTAATATTGTTAACAAGTTAAAGGTGTTTAAAGATAATACAAGCATGTTTAACACATATAGTTAATATTGTTAACAAGTTAAAGGTGTTTAAAGATAATACAAGCATGTTTAACACATATAGTTAATATTGTTAACAAGTTAAAGGTGTTTAAAGATAATACAAGCATGTTTAACACATATAGTTAATATTGTTAACAAGTTAAAGGTGGTTAAAAATAATACAAGTATGTTTAACACATATAGATTCCTTTCTTTCATGAAGACAAGAATATAAGTTGGTGTATTAACTGATTGTGATGACTTGCATTGATAGGAATCAGACAGTGGTGCTGATAACGTCCGCATTTTCGAATGGAGGAGAAAAAAAGTCCTCCTTTCTGTCCAATACCACATGAAAGTGGTTGGTTTTTGGCATCTTATTTGTCCAGCTTCTGTACTCCTTTGTATACACTTTACAAGAAATACATTGTCGGCAAACTCCGTAGCTTGCTAGCTTGTGCACGCCAGCTTTCTGAGACTCTTATTTTGTTAGTGCAACTGTGCAGTCGGTCTTTGGAGTTTTGACGACAGGTACGGCGCCAAAGTCTGTTGAAATAAAGTGTTTCTCGCCTTCCTGTCGGTAATTTTAATGAGCTAAATATGTACATAAAGTGTTGTACTTATATTCCAACTCCGCGTTCTTCTTGGTCATCGCCGCTGCCGCCGTCACCCCCCGCCCCCTGACCACACCACCACAAATAGATGCCTGTCCTGTGGGAAACACTGCATTTATTTATTTATTTTTTGTTTGTAATTGGTTTTTAATCCTCATTATTTACTTCAAGTTATTACAGTATGTCTCTATATAAATTTTTTTTATTTTATTTTTTTTATTAATTTTGGCCAAAGGGGGCACATTTCAATTTCTTACACACACTTGTTATTACATATGTTGGCCAGAGGGGGAGCACTGTTAGAATAATTATGTATAAGTTATCACACAACTCTTATGCTTAAAGGCCGTTGCTATAGTTATTATCAATTGTGCTGAAGTTGTACTTTTCTATCTGTGCAAAGGCACACAACGGGTAGTCTTGCTTTGCGAGTTGTCTCGTGTCAGCGGTTTGTTTCCAGACCCTGCCTGCTGACAACCAAGGACGGACATCGAGTACTTCGGCATGGACAGGACAGAGACAAGGCGAGATCACAAGTGTCAGCACATTTCCATTCTGAATAATCATGTATTGTGTCTACTGGGGCTGCTTGATGTTAACGAGGGACCTCCCGAATAAATAGAGGAACACGTGGGACTGTACCTTAGAGCGTAGGAGGAAACTGTAACTGAGTGTACAGCCCAATATGTCTCTCCTCGTGAGTAAAATTCAACTCTGTCTCTGCTTGATTCCTTCTTCTTGTCTTGTGTAATAGATAGTTCAGTGTTTGAACCTGACAGCACTTAAAATCTTTACACACACTTGTCATTTCATATGTTGACCAGAGGGGGAGCACTTTTAAAACCGACACACAGTCAATTTGAAAAATCCCTCTTTTTTCAGTGGTATTTTTAACTTTAACTTTTGGGACCACCCCAATTTTGATAGATTTCACCACCAGGGGTGCAAATGAGACATTCTCTACCAGATGCAATGGTTTTCCTTATTGGGACCCTGATTTCGGTTCTAACTTGTTCACCGGTCCTAATACGTAAGGAACTTTACCATGAATTGATCAACGTGGACCCCGACTTAAACAAGTTGAAAAACGTATTCGGGTGTTTCCATTTAGTGGTCAATTGTACGGAATATTTACTGTACTGTGCAATCTACTAATAAAAGTTTCAATCAATCAAAAAAACTTTTCCTTGTTGGTGTCCCAAGAAGGGTACCAATACAAGAACACACACACACACACACACACACACACACACACACACACACACACACACACACACACACACACACACTCCTGTTGGTCTTTCCATTATCTAAATTTGATTTACGCTTCGGGGGCTTGCACTGATTGTTTTCTATTTGCTGAAAGTGACTGCACAAAGAAGCTTTGCCTGAAAAATCCTGCGCAGACCACTAAATCAAACCCAGCAATTAATTTTGAAGGTGCAGTAAGAGGGAAGGAGAGAGCCAGCAATTAATTACAAAACTACAAGAAAAAAGTCTACACAATCATCTTGCTGCCATGTTGTTCATTCCCCTTCCTCGTCTTCTTTTTATCATCCCCTGCCTCAGGCACCCAGAGTCCAGAGTCGACACACCTGGCCAGGTGATACTTGCCCTCCATGCGAGACATGCACACACCTGGTGAGTAATGTCATGACACCATGTGACCTCACCATCATCATCATCATCGACATGTTGACTCACATCGGGTTGCAGTTTGCTGATGGCCTTGTGGAGAATCCCAATGTTTTTCTCATCGATGCTCTGTATGTCCTACCGGAGGAACAATGTAGTGTGTGTGTGTGTGCGTGTGTTTACAGTAGTCTGCACCACAAGATCAATATGATGTGTGTAAACAGAGAAACCGGAAACTCCATGAAGAGGCTCACGGGCAGGGGAAACCGCTCACTTTTAGCTGCAGTCCTACTTAGTGCCACAAGGGAGCGTCAAAGTTGTTTGTAATTCCCAACACCCCCTGGAACTTAGTTTTGAAACCTCCATTTGTTGTGGCTTGTGCAGCCCTTTGAGACAATTGTGATTTATGGCTATATAAATACAATTTGATTGATTGATTGATTGAAATTGTCAGTGGTTGTTGTTTTTTAATTACAAAAACCACTATTATTTAAATTTAAAAAAAAAAAAAAAAAAATTATAATATTTTTGACTATTATTAATAATACTGAACTACTGTTACTCAATATACCCAGTCGTCCCTCGCCACATCGAGCTTCAAATGTTCATCACATTGTAGATTTTCTTTGATATTTAAAAACGACGGGGCTCCTCCATCATCTTCTCCAACGTCTTTTTGTCCTTTTTCAGTTTGCTCACCTCAGCTCGAAGCTTGGTCAGCTGGGCCTCCTCTTCCTCCTCCACGCTCCTGCTTTCATCTTGCAGCGCTTGGAGTCGTCCCTGGGTTTCCTCCAGGAGCCTGCTGCATTCTGTGAGGTTCATCTCCAGGTCTTCTCTTCTCTTCTGGAACTCTGCCATTTTCCCCAGGCGGGTCTGTCGGGGTGAGTCCCACCACCAATGCATGAAAGACAGAATGAATGACTTGGACACAACACAAAGTATTTTGCTGTGGACTTAGAACACTGTTATTGAGTTTTGGCATTGAAGATGGGTTAGGGCAGGGGTCGGCAACCCAAAATGTTGAAGGAGCCATAATGAACCAAAAATACAAAAAAATATTTGTCTGGAGCCGCAAAAAATTAAAAAACACATGATGTAAGTGTCTATATTAGCTATATTAGCCTACTATCACAAGCTGATGCTAATATTCGTTGACAAAAATGTTATATTTTAATTTTTATTACACACATTTTTGCAACATTGGAAATCATTAGTAAAATGGAGGCTTCTCACAGGATGAGATAACTTCTGGAAATTACTGGTTCAGAATGGCCAAAAGTAAAGATGTGTGTCCAAGTTTAAGGAAATGGCAGGCTGTCTTCTAATGGATTTATTACAAGATTTGCAAGCTGGGTAACGTTTGCTGTGGTCTGGAACAACATGGCGCACAAACAACAATGAGAAATGCAGCCAATATTACATGCAGATAATGTGTCATTAAGACATGTAAATATAAATTAAATACACAGAGGACATACAGTAAGTAAAGAAAATTTAAAATATACCTACAAACGAGGCATAATGATGCAATATGAACATACAGATAGCCTAAATAGCATGTTAGCATCGATTAGCTTGCAGTCATGCACTGACCATATATGTCTGATAAGCACTCCAGCGTATCAATAAAGTCAACAAAGCTCACCTTTGTGCATTCACGCACAGCATAAAATGTTTGGTGGACAAAATGAGACAAAGAAGGAGTGGCATAAAACGCGTCTTTCTGTGGCAGCGTCACAGAAAGTTGTACATGTAAACAAACTACGTGGGCGGAATAGCTCGGTTGGTAGAGCGGCCGTGCCAGCAACTTGAGGGTTTCAGGTTCGATTCCCGCTTCCGCCATCCTAGTCACTGCCGTTGTGTCCTTGGGCAAGACACTTTACCCATCTGCTCCCAGTGCCACCCACACTGGTTTAAATGTAACTTAGATATTGGGTTTCACTATGTAAAGCGCTTTGAGTCACTAGAGAAAAGCGCTATATAAATATAATTCACTTCACTTCACGTTGAGTTCAAAGATTGTTGAAATTAGTAGGACAAAACGGTGCTCGCCAAATACTCTCATCAGTGAAGCATGTATAACATAAACAGTGGGATTTCTAACACTTAGGAAGGTTTGTGTCATGTTTGTTTTCCTACAGAAAATATATTGAAACAAAAAAAATATTTTTTTTTCTTCATCTTTTTCCATTTTCACACATCTCTGAAACAGGTCCAGGGAGCCACTAAGGTGGCGCTAAAGAGCCGTATGCGGCTCTAGAGCCGCGGGTTGCTGACCCCGGATTAGGGTTACAATGTATTGACACTGAGTCCATTCAAAAATAGTTTATTTACATATATTGGAAATTTTGAGATACTGCTGTACTGTGATGATTTTCCAGTCATTTTCAAATACATTAAGATTGATAAACTGTGATGCATCAACCAAATTAAAGTGACTGTTTGCCACTTGCTCAAAGTTAAATTTTTCAAACCAATAGAATACAACAAGAACACCACTGGCTATTTTGCTCTATGCCAGGGGTGTCCAAAGTTTTTCCACTGAGGGCCGCACACTGCAACATGAAAGCATGCGGGGTCCATTTTGATATTTTTCATTTTCAAAACCAATACAATGTATATTGTAACCCTTAGGCCTTTCCTCAATTTTGGTTAATGTTAAAGATCGCAAGGACCCAAAAGGGTCTCAGTCAATAAAGTGTTAAAAATAGGCTACATATTTTTTTTTTTTTACTTTCAACGCTTTAAATATATTAGATATCCGTTCACAAGAAGTTGGAATTCGTTTACGTTTTATGCCCTTTTCGTCAAAGAAAACCCTGTTTTTTTCATCACAAAATATGCAATATTTTACCCAAAAAATGATCGTGGTGGAATATTTGATATTAATTAATTGGAGCCTTAAATACAAAAATAATTCATAACAACATTGCTTTTAGTTCATTACTAATTTTTGGGCAATGACAGTTTAAAAAATAAATCATCAGACTAAAAGGTCTCAGGGATCCAAAAGGCCCCCACTCACACATAAAATAGTTAAAATAAGTCAAACATCAATATATATTATTTTTACATTAAATGCTTAAATCTCTAGATCAATTTCAGATCCAACCATTGATTATAAGGTTTTTTTTGTTTTGTTTTGTTTTTTTAGCAATTACAGTTTGAAAGTAAACAAACTGAATACATCAATCAATCAATCAATGTTTACTTATATAGCCCTAAATCACGAGTGTCTCATAGGGCTGCACAAGCCACAAAGACACCCTCGGCTCAGATCCCACATCAGGGCAAGAAAAAACTCAACCCAATGGGATGACAATGAGAAACCTCGTAGGGGACCGCCCATGAGTTTGTGTTATTAGTGCAACATGTTCTCTTCACATTACACCTGTTCACATTTTTTAAATGTTTTCTTTTGTAATATATTTTTAGAAATGTGTCGTGGGCCGTTACAAAATTAGCTGCGGGACGTAAATGGCCCCCGGTCTGCCCTTTGCACGCCCATACTCTACGTTTGCTGCAATGGTTGCCAACCCTAATCCACACCAAGTAACAACACATAATAAATATTTTACTTTACAAATACCACTGTTTATGCTATCTTTGCTTGCCATCATCACGTTTTAGCTTCAAAATATATAATTTAAATGAAATTGTACAGAATCTTTATTAGATTTGTTTCATTTTGTACAAATGTTTTATATGTGTTCTGAACAGTGTTTCTATAATTAATTGTATGTATGTGATGTATACATATATGTTTTATCTGATAATGATGAGTACCACAAGGTGACGCCACAGTTCATCACTTTGACAACAACATTATCAGATGAAGTCTAAGCACTTATGTTGGCGTTGATGTCATCCATTCACACTGCAAAAAGTAAGTGTTCAAAAACAAGAACAAAAAATTAGGAGTATTTTATTTGAACTAAGCAAAATTATCTGCCAATAGAACAAGAAAATTTGGCTTGTCAAGACTTTCCAAAACAAGTAAAATTAGCTAACTTCAATGAACCCAAAAATGCCTTCAAATAAGTATATTCTGACTAATAACAACTGTACTACTATATGAGAACGTATTTTCATTGAAAATAAAAACATCAAAGTCCATTTGGCCGTCATCCATTTTAATTATGAGACACAATTGTGTCAAAGTCATGATTTTTTTTTTTCATGCTTGAAATAAGAAATTATTACTTTAAAAAAAGTAGTTTTATACTTGTGAGTGTTGATAACAAAGTTTTGCAACAGTTGATATTCTAATTTCAAGCATGTTTTACTCAATATAGGTCATAAAATCTCAGCAACAAGCTGTAATATCTTACTGAGATCATTTAGGACCAAAACCCTTAAAACAAGTAAAACACTCATAAAATCTGCTTAGTGAGAAGAATTATCTTATCAGACAGAAAATAAGCAAATATCACCCTTATTTGAGATATTTAATCTTACTTAGATTTCATTTTTTGCAGTGTACTGCTAAGGACTTAAGCTGTGATGTATTGTATCTTAAGTCACAATAGTAGATCCTGACCAGACTTTTAAATGTTTTTGACATTAGAATCCAATTTGAAAATGGCGCAGTGGAAGAGTGGCTGTGCGCGACCCGAGGGTCCCTGGTTCAATCCCCACCTAGTACCAACCTCGTCATGTCCGTTGTGTCCTGAGCAAGACACTTCACCCTTGCTCCTGATGGGTGCTGGTTAGCGCCTTGCATGGCAGCTCCCTCCATCAGTGTGTGAATGGGTAAATGTGGAAGTAGTGTCAAAGCGCTTTGTGTACCTTGAAGGTAGAAAAGCGCTATACAAGTACAACCCATTTATCATTTATTATTTATTTTACTTTGCACCCACTTGCAACACAGGGGATAGAACATTTCTGCATAGAACATTGTTTTTATGGAAATAATAGTTGATAGAAAATAGAAAATACATTCAATAAAGTCACATGTTTGAAAATATAGTATATATGTAAGTCACATAAAAGTGTTCACAACATTATTATTATTAATATAATATAACATGTGTTTATTCATCACTTTGACCTCAGGCCACAAATAAACTGAAAAACACGGAAACACTAACTGCCCTAACGACAGGATGTACAGATGGTTCCAGGCCGAGTCATTTTAAAAAAGGGGGACATTGTGGACATATATTGATGGTACAAGTGTTGTGTTACAGTTACACCATAAATGAAGAGAGCAGCAGTTGAATATTGCACACTACTTGCACCTGAGGGACCTTACAGTTATTTGATGCAATCTAATCAAAGTTACGCCCCCTTTGACAAAACAAATTAAGCACATTACTTTTTCTTTGAACACATGATCTGCCATCAAGTCCAAAAAGCTCCTTGATGGCGTTGTGGTGGTGGTAAACAAAATACACAAATGGCTGTGCCTATTTGGGAATTCAGCTTTACAGTTCAAAGGCAGGTCAGTCATTTCACAACAAATTAAGAGTCTATATTACAGTAACTGACAAAGACTCACTGAAATTTACTGTGAGTTTAAACACTGGTTTTATTTACCGTACATATATAATTGTTTTCATTTAAATATCCCAGAGTCTTTACAAAAGTTGATTTGACCTCAAAGATTCTGATACAAGATAACGTAAAACAATAAAAATGTGACATTTATCCTATGAAGTTAAGTGGATTCCCATCAAAATTTCATGGACTTATCTTTAAAAGTATACCTCGTAGGAGTGGAACGGTGAAAAAAATCCACGGTTCGGATCTTATTACGGGTTTAAGACATGGTGTTCGGTTCATTTCGGTTTACACTGTTGTTCTTTTTAACACCCAAGAACACCATATACCCCGATAATCACTTTTTATCAGTTGTGGTTCTTGCAAAACTACCTTGGAAAATAAAACTTAAAAATGGCCCCTAAAGCTCTGAACCTTGAATGAAAAGCAATGATCCTTACATTGTTGGACAATTTTGCCCAGAATTTTAAATTAAAGCCTAATCATGTTGTAACATAATAACCTTGGAGACATGGGGGAGATATTTATAAAAAAAAATCTTGCCTTCTTCCAAACTTGCTCCAAACGAGAGGTTTGGAATCTGAGACTTGAGCTACGACATTTGTCATAGTTTCGTCAGGCGATATGTCCATATATGGCAGAGGTTTACCCAGGGCCACTCCAGGCTAAAGTGGGGTTTTAAACAGAATTTTTTTTCACATTTTTTTTGGTTCTCAAAAAATATTTGTATACTTGCCTTATTTAAACTTAAATTAAAATTGTTGCATGCTTTGTACTAAAACAAATGTATGGGAAATTAACAGTTCAATAATATTTTTTACTGAAAAATAAAAATATATCAACCTTACAACAGGCACTTTAACCTGGTTTTGAGCCCAATGTCTATTATTTTGCAAGACAAGCACTATTCCACTGCGCCACAGAGACAAAATGGGGAAATTTGCCACTGTATTCTTGTCAGTGACAACGCAGCAAGCGGCTAAGAATACTTTTGCTGTAAAAGTTCATAAGACGCTTTTAGTCATTCCTTAATTGACATTTTACACGTGCTTTTTTACGCAATATGGGGCCACCTACAGATTGTGCATGTTTAGGGTGGGGTCCATCAGTTTACTCAAAGACCTTTGCGACATACAGTTGTAGTCCAAAGTTGTAGTCAGAATCAGAATCGCCTTTATTGGCTAAGTATGCAACAAAAGGAATTCGACCTGGCACTGTTCTTTGTTCAATGCAAGAAACAAGAAAAACCGCAATAAGTTTTTTTTTCTTTCTATTCTCTTGTTGGAGGATAGACTGGCTAAGTACGAGCCATGTTCAAGTGCACATGCATGCTAAAATCTTCCACCGTTGCCATTTCTAATATAAAGTAGCGCATAGTTCTAACTTTTATCTGTCAGTAGACTCCATATGGAATCGCTAAAAACTACAAAATAGCTGAGGGGGAGAAGATACAGTCGAAGTGGAGGCACGTAAATAAGGCCGCCCACAAAACGGCGCATCCTGAAGAGGATCAGAAGGCGGTTTGAATATGATCTGGAAAACATAATCTATACAAATATTTAACCAAAGAACCACAAGTACATATTATGTAGACCAGTGTTTTTCAACCACTGGAGATTATGCAGTTTCACCTATTTGGGTTAAAAATATTTTTTGCAAACCAGTAATCATAATCTGCAAATAATGTGCCGTTGTTGAGTGTCGGTGCTGTCTAGAGCTTGGCAGAGTAACCATGTTATACCATATCAGTAGGTGGAAGCCGGTAGCTAATTGCTTTGAAGATGTCGGGAACACGTCGTGTGAGACGACGATGGTTTGTTGTGATCACAATATGCAGGAGGCAGTGTGCAGGTAAAAAGGTATCAAACGCTTAAACCAAAAATAAACAAAAAGTGAGTGCCCCTAAGAAAAGGCATTAAAGCTTAGTGATGGCTATGTAGAACGAAATTAAAACTGAACTGGCTACAAAGTAAACTAAAACAGAATACTGGACGACAACAAAAACTTACAGCGTGTGGAGCAGAGATGGCGTCCACAAAATACATCTGTACATGACATGACAACAATGTCCACACAAAAGAAGATAGCAACAACTTAAATATTCTTGATTGCTAACCAAGCAGGTGCGGGGAATAGCGCTCAAAGGAACAAGAAAAGCCACCAAAATAGAAGCGCAAGACAAGAAGTAAAACACTACACACGGGAAAACAGCAAAAAACTCAAAATAAGTCACGGCGTGATGTGACAGGTGGTGACAGTACACCTACTTTGACACAAGAGCTATATTGATGCATGGTTCGTTATGGTTTAAATTCCTACCAACAATTGTGACAATGACTTTTTATTGTCTACTGAGTTTCATTTTTTAATGATTTCTGCTGGTGGTGTGCCTCCAAAAAAATGCACCTTGGCTCAAAAAAGGTTGAAAAATACTGATGTAGAGTGTAGACCACAAGGAAGTGTTTTCAATTTAGGGAAACAATCACAATTTGACCCCTTTAAGATACTACAATCCCTGGCATCGGTGGTCAACAGCAGATGGCTAACATTGCACTGGCATTGCACTTTTCACTCTTCTTTTGGACGACAAATGGTAAAAAAAATGGCCTATCACCTGACACAAAGAAGTCTTTTGGTAACTGTTCGGCTCTTTCAGGTAAGAGATGAGTTTTGTAGTTTTTTCGCACACTTGTTTTTGAGGTGGCTCCTTTGAGGCAGGCAGGGAGCTTGCCCAAAAAGAGGCAGGCGGAAGTGCTGGCGTAGATCTATTGTGGTGAGTAAAAAGTGGGAGTGGTTGAATGTTTGTGAGGACGCGCACTTGTCACCGTTAACACAATTACTCCTCACGATGACAGCATTTCAGTCACCTTACGTCATTTTCCACGATTTTCCGCGTTAAGTAGTAGATTCCGTTTTTATTGGCCAATTCCGTGATTCCGTCCGCCGTTCCGTTAACGTGGAAATCGTAGGGTGCTATTCTCCAGACTGATTAGCAACACAAAGAAAAAAAACGGGATCCGAACAACGCCCGTGCTCTGAACCGTGTGAGGTCAACCGAACGGTTATACATTTTTTCATAAACCCTTTCATCCCTAATACCTAGGTATCCTTTGACATTTCCAGTGGATTTATATTTAAAAAAATGCAGGCAAACATCCCGCGTGCAGACTATTACTATGTTTGATCAAAGTGTGCTCTTGTGCCATATTCTTAACACAGAAAACAAAAATCACTCATGCAAAACCACTCTTAGTAAAATTTCAGTATGGACGATGATTGAAAGTGATTTGTGCCTTAATTGTCTTCTGTACTTTAAATTACATAACTCACAGAGCAATAACAACACAGTGAGAGAGACAGCCACACATTTGTTCACACATTACTTTTCCGTCTTACAACTCCCCGGTGGGCAAGGCGACGTGTGGTTGGCGCAAACGCAACACGTCTTTCAGGTTGTACTTCCCAGTCTTGTTAAGTCGGTAGCAATGGATGTACACGACGATGAAGGCGAGGACCACAAGCACGACAACCGCTGCTGCCACCGCTAAAATAATATACATGTAGTTGGCTGCAAACAGAAAGAACAGAGTCAACGTGTATTGTAGAACGGGAAATTCTAGCACATATAGACTCACCCTGTACTTCCACGTTAAAGTGAGCAGTGGTTGACCCCATGCTGTTGCTGACACTGCAGATGTACTGTCCTGTATGCGCCGTGGTTACAGAGTCCACAGCGAAAACATCGCCAGTGAAAGGGGATTGAGCGGATGCCAATGATGGGAGAGTCCAATTGTACGAGGGTCTTGGGTTGCCCTCGGCGGAGCAGTTGAGGCGAAGCGAATCTCCAGTCGAAAGTGTGATTAGTCCCAAATTGGACGGACCACTCAACTGAGGCTTATCTGTATGATTAGAGACAGGAGAACGTGGTATCAATTTAAATCCAAATGTTCCCAATTTTGGAAGCCTTTTGTCCTACACCCCAAAATGTCGACTCTGGTGGGACTCGAACCCACAACCTTTGAATTGCCTACTGTGCCTAGAAGTCCAACGCGCTATCCATTGCGCCACAGAGCCTGTTAGGTAGCATTGTTCCATGCATGTGACTCATAGACACTCTATCCCACAATTACGTACAATGTCTCTTAAACAGGAAAAAACATTTCTTAAGCGCAAAGATTATGACTAAAGTAGTGAAGCTCTATTTTCATTTGCTCTTTAATTTTATTGACAGTTTAGTTAAGAGACTTATTCATTATTGATTTAATTCCTTCATTTGTGCACAACATATTTGTATGTAAATTATTTGTTCTTCAGTTATTTGTAAGTCCCTTTCTTAAGCAGTATATTTAGTTCTTATTTTTCTAATTCGCCTGACTTTGTCAGGGTTGTCCCTGACAGTTTGGTCATGTTTTAGTTTTTCCTCTGTGTCTGTCTTTATTTCCTGTTAGCGCTCTTATTTTGTCTTTATTTCCTGCTTGTATCCCTGAGTGTTTTTTCCCCTCGGCTGTGGCTGATTGGCACCGGGCCACATCTGATGTCAATCAGCCAGCTGCTATTTAGATCTGCTTTGTCCTCCAGTCAGGGCTGGATTATTGTCGCTTCTACCTGTCATTTATTCTTCATTGTAGCTGTGTCTATTTCTGTTCACTCTGCTCATGTCATAGTTTCTTCGTGTCACAGTAAGTGTTTTTGTTTCTTGTCATACTTGCCAACCTTGAGACCTCCGATTTCGGGAGGTGGGGCGTGGTTGGGGCGGGGGGCGTGGTTGGGGGCGTGGTTCAGAGGGGAGGAGTACATTTACAGCTAGAATTCACCAAGTCAAGTATTTCATATATCCATCCATCCATTTTCTACCGCTTATTCCCTTTGGGGTCGCGGGGGGCGCTGGAGCCTATCTCAGCTACAATCGGGCAGAAGGCGGGGTACACCCTGGACAAGTCGCCACTTCATCGCAGGGCCAACACAGATAGACAGACAACATTCACACTCACATCCACACACTAGGGCCAATTTAGTGTTGCCAATCAATATATATACTGTATATATATATATATATATATATATATATATATATATATATATATATATATACTCAAGTATTTTATACATATATGTATATATATATATGAAATACTTGACTTTTAGTGAATTCTAGCTATATATATATATATATATATATATATATATATATATATATTTATTTATTTTATTATATATATATATATATATATATTAGTATAGCAGTTGTGCACTGCACTCTCTAAAAGCCGTAGATGTTGTTGTCACATATGCATGTACAGTAGATGGCAGTATTGTCCTGTTTAAGAGTGTCACAACATTGCTGTTTACGGCAGACGAACTGCTTTACGGTAGACGAAAACGTGACTGCTGTTGTTGTGTGTTGTTACCGCGCTGGGAGGACGTTAATGAAATTGCCTAACAATAAACCCACATAAACCAAGAACTCGCCCTCGATCATTCTACAGTTATAACGTGATTGGGCAGGCATGCTGTTTATATTGTGGGAAAGCAGACGTGAAAACAGGCTGTCGACACGTCACTCAGGTCCGCATGGAGCTGGAGGGGGCGTGGCCTCCAGCTCCGCCTGAATTTCGGGAGATTTTCGGGAGAAAATTTGTCCCGGGAGGTTTTCGGGAGAGGCGCTGAATTTCGGGAGTCTCCTGGAAGATCCGGGAGGGTTGGCAAGTATGTTTCTTGTCCACAGTTAGCCTTTGTGCTAGTTTTTGTTCATAGCCAAGTTTGTTCTCCGCCTTGTGCGCGCCTTTTGTTTGTTCTTGTTTTAGTGTTAAATTAAATCATGTTTTCCTGCTCAATGCCTGCCGCCATCTCTGCATCTTGGGGTTCGTCACCTACACACTCTGACAGACCTAAGCCTAAGGATTATGTGTTAAATAAATAATAACCTTTGTGATTAACACATGATTTCATATCATTTGACAAGGGTTGTAAACTGTGAGTAGGCAACATATAATTATTGAATACTATTATAATTTTGAGTATGATTGCTAATTTAGTGTTGATGTAGTGAAAAAGTTTGGCCCAGAGTTCAAAAAGGTTAAGAACTCCCACTTTAAAGTAATCGCTTTTCCACTAATTACAAATGAGGTGCAGACATGCACATTACAGTACAATAATTGTCGGAGAAACACTGTACCTGTATACATGTATGTTAGCATATTTTGCAAAACCTTTTGGAAACTTTTAGTCCTACACCCCAAAATGTGGACTCTGATGGGACTTGAATCCACAACCTTTAAATCACTTCCTGTGTTTAGAAGTGCAATATGCTTTCCATTGCGCCACAGAGCCTATTAGGTAGCGATGTTCGTAGCTGTCCTTAGTATGGCCTGCAGATGTACTCAGTTGTAATACACTTTTCCACCACATGTGGCAGTAATGAAGATCTCAAACAAACAAAAGAAATCTGGAGCAAAAGTCATAGACTCTCCCAAGTTTCTTAAGCGCAAAGATTATAACTAAAGTGGTGAAGCTGTATTTTCATTTGCTCTTTAATTTTATTGACATTTTAGTTAAGAAACATCTTCAATATTAATGTAGTGAAAACATTTGGCCAGAGGTCAAAAAGGTTAAGAACCCCTACTTTAATGTAATCGCTCCTCTATA
The DNA here is from genome assembly GCF_033978685.3 of Nerophis lumbriciformis. NCBI lineage: Eukaryota > Metazoa > Chordata > Actinopteri > Syngnathiformes > Syngnathidae > Nerophis > Nerophis lumbriciformis. The sequence goes on from NC_084574.2 coordinate 13,965,551, forward strand.
GTTACACATGAGGTGCAGACATGCACATTACAGTGTAATAATGGTCGGAGAAACACTGTATCTGTATTACATGTATGTTAGCATATCTTGCAGAGCCTTTTGAGCACAACTCATAGGGGGTGCCACAAATATTAAAGGGGAACTGCCCTTTGGAATTTTGCCCATCATTCAAAGTCCTTATGTGAGATAAGAACACGTCTTTCTTTTTTTCCTGTGCATTCTGAGTAGTGAAAAACATTAGCAAAGGTGGATTACGAGGGGATTGACCTAGTTTGCCTCCAAAGACATGTCAAAAAAACCTCCATTAATACTTTATACATAGTGCATGCTCTAAGTATATATGTGATGTAGTAACAGGCACATTCATGATAACATGTAATATTTACAGTATTTTGATAATTTAAAGCTTTACCGGAACTTCTTTCCTGAATGCACTGATTTCACAGAACGCACAACAACTAAGGCTACTTTTGTCAACAACAGCAGCATCAAGAGCATGTTCTGTGTTTGCTACCACTAATAATGGCAGACTTTGTGAGAGGCAGCAACTACTTTGGGACAAATGACTATCCAGAACCCTATCTTTTTGAGCCTGAATATGCGGAGGATGACATGCTGGTTATAGAAGCTGAGAGGGTGTCGGCGCAGACTGGAACCGATAGAGTCAAGACCGCCATGACTTGATGGTGTAAATGTGAAGTTTGCCAATTTGAAATTAAATTGAGTACTTCTGCTGCACTGAGTGGCACATAGTTTTACAACGATGGAAAGGTTTTGTGTATCTGGTGAGGAGGACACTGCTCCAACAGACTACATCACAAGGAATGAAGAATTGCATGACATAAAAAAAACACCTAACCAACAACAAGTGGAAAAGAGGCCCCCAGACTAGCAACTGTACATTGAGTAAGTCATCATGACATTGATTTTGATACATGGAGCAAATAGTGTTACGTTGCAGCATTGTAGCACTAACTTATGACTTTTTTGCGGACACAGGAGACAGCGTGCCAAAAAATAAAAAACTAGAGTGCAGCAGGAAGTACCCACAAAACCAAAAACAAGTGCAGCATGGAAGTGCACCGGCTGCAGGGAAAGCTAAGCAAAGCTAGAACTAGCAACCACAGACAAGCAATGTTTCAGCAGCAAGAGGTAGGTGAAGCTTGCACACAAACTCAGCGATCAGGGACCGGTGAGTCCACTGATGTCCAATCAGGAGCAGGTGAGGGAAATGGTGCTCAGAGGCAGGGAATAAAGTCACTGCAAGGCAACACACGTAAAACAGGAAGTCAAGATTAGAAAAAAAAGGCGCTACACAGGAACTAAAACTTCAAACGTACGTAAATACAAACCAAAACAAAGTAGGACCTTTGGTGACGGGTCATGACACATAGTGCTTGATATCATAGCTGTTTATACACATTAAGCTAGACGTGTACAAACAAAACATAAAACTTGGGCTAATACTTATAGATAACTTTGTTGTTTTATTGTTTAAAACGGATGCCTATTAGTTTCTACAAAGTGTCCACTAGTCTTCCTAGGGTCCATGACAGAAGACAATAACAACATCTAAATAAAAACTTAAGAATACTTAGAAAAGACACTCAAGAACAAAGTCTAACTGTCAAACTACTTCCTTAACGTAAATAACCGCCATAACCACAACACCAGGGGGAGTTCCCCAAACCACGTTAAACCCAGATTCCGATCTAACAACGGTCTAAACTCATTCTCCTTCTATGCCACGTCAATATGCAATGCACTCCCAACAGGTGTAAAAGAAATTCCCCTTCCACATCCTTCCTCCCCAGATTGTAAATAACCAAATGTATTTCTAATGTATATACTTGTTCTTATGCTATCTGAACTCACTATGTTCACTGCTCGCTGTACATATCCTACCAAGTCAGTCCTACACTGTTTCAATGCCCATTTCTCTGATGATGCAATTGTTGATGACTGAAGTGCTGTTATCAACCAAACCGTCCTCATCCCACACCCCGGATTGTAAATAATGTAAATAATTCAATGTATATACTCTGATGATTAACTTGTGTGATGACTGTATTATGATGATAGTATATATTTGTACCATGAATTGATTACGTGGACCCCGACTTAAACAAGTTGAAAAACTTATTCGGGTGTTACCATTTAGTGGTCAATTGTACGGAATATGTACTGAACTGTGCTGAAATAAAAGTTTCAATCAATCAAAAAAACAATCAAGTGTCTGCATATAAAATGCTATACATAAACAGTACTACAATACCTCAATTAGAAACAGGTTATATATTAAAAAAGAATAAAAAGTCAATAAAATAACAGCATCCCTTTAAGCTTATGTTGAAGAGGTTCATTAAGCCTACTAATGTGTATTTATAAGTGGTTGATTTATATAGGCTAGTAAGGTAAAGTTTTGTACCAGGGGACACCGCCATCCCACCACTTCAGGTGGGATGGAACAATCCATATAACACGTCACAGATGACGTCACGCTAACATCAAGTGACACCTCTGATGAAGGCTGCAGAAGCAAGATAGCCGAAACTTGTCAGGTACAAAACCTTACCTTACTAGCCTATATAAATCAACCACTTATAAATAAATCCCTTTAAGCTTGTTTTTAAAACCCCTTACATTATTGGACTCATTTAATACCAAGGCATTAGAACATAACATAACATATCCTACCAAGTCAGACCTACACTGTTCCAATATCCATTTCTCTGTTCTCAATTGTTGATGACTGATGATAACAACCAAACCCACCCCCCGCCCCCCCCCCACACCCCGGATTGTAAATAATGTAAATAATTCAATGTGATTATCTTGTGTGATGACTGTATTATGATGATAGTATATATCTGATAGTATATATCTGTATCATGAATCAATTTAAGTGGACCCTGACTTAAACAAGTTGAAAAACGTATTGGGGTGTTACCATTTAGTGGTCAATTGTACGGAATATGTACTTCACTGTGCAACCTACTAATAAAAGTCTCAATCAATCAATCAATCAAACACCGAAGCATCTGACAGTGTCCCTTTTGCTCGTGTTTGTCGCTCTTGTTTGGTCCAATGCCGTCTTTTGTAAAAGGGATGAGGCTTATTCCGTCTGCTCGAGTGTTCGAACAACAGCCTGCCACACAACCAGCAGGCATAATGTGAAAAAAATACAAAGAAAAGGAAATCAACAAAAAATGCACAAAAACTATCCGAAAATACATCGTACCATATAATCTATGGCACTAAGGATGAAGGACACATGACGCCTAAGAGGCGTCCATACTGGAGAATATTTAAAAAAATTAACGCCTTAAAAAATATATTAAATAATTATTTTTAACTAAAACATTTAAAACAATTTTTGTTTTAATTAAAATATATGTAAAAAATAAATATAGATGATAGAATAGTGAGAATAATTTTAGCAATAACATAACAGAATGAAAATTAAGAACAGTGTGAAATGATCAGTAAAAAGCCTGACTAAAAAGGTGTGCCTATAATTTCTTATGCAAAGTAAGTCACCCAACTCTATTGGCTTATGTTTCTTAAGCCAGCATCAAGTTGACATTTTTTAAACGTGAAAGTGAAAGGGCTTGAGGCGTGACTCACAGTGAACTGTTGATAAGAGCGTGCCAGATTTCACCACACGTTGGAGTGGCCCCTCAGGTCCTAAATCCAGCTTGGCTTGACAGCTGTAATACCCGCCATTAATATCTTTGCTGGCAGTGATGTTGTGCATGAACACCTTGTCAGACGGCTTCTTCTCTCTGCTGTTCTTTATATCGTACTTAGCCAACAATCTGGACCCTTCCAGGAATTCCACAATCAGATTTTTAACTGGAGCCACTTTCTCCACTGCACAGGACAGCGTGTACTGTTGACCCTCCAACAGCGGTCCGTCTTGACGGATCCATTCTAAATGGACCTTTTGTGGGTACTCTGGGGGGGGAAGGTTAACGATATTAATGGCATCCGTGTTATTGATGATTCATGGTGAGCGTTTCCTTACGATAAACAATCACTGGCAGGATGCTACAGCACTGGGGGCCATTTACGATGGTGTAGTAGCACATGGCGGATGAAGACCACTGGTCCATTCTGTCGATGGTCCATGAAATGGTGGTCCCGTTACGGTTTTCGGTCCCGACTGATTTTTCCAGGCCAAACTTCTTGTCGTGGCAAGCGCTCTGACACACGGAGCAGCTGGCGGACGCTGCCGCGCCGAACTCCACCACCAATCTGGGCAGACTGAAGACAGGCTTGTCTGCACAGTCCTCATCTGGAAACCAGATAAGAGGTCAAAGGTCAAATTTGACGATAACCTGCTTGTTAAAAGACGTCACGGATTGTTGTTTCTTCTGTAGCGCCTCATTATTTTAGCCACTTGTTGTATTACTCTTATTCCTCTGAAGAGACAACACTATAGAAATGAAACGAGGATATACTTTAGAGTAGTCAGTGTACGGTTTGTAAAAAGTACTGAAAATGAGTCAAATAGTCAAATATAATATTGTTTAGATTTAGTGAGGTCCTGCTCTTGATAGTCTTGACCAGGCCTGGGCAATTATTTTGACTCGGGGGGCCAAATTTAGAGAAAAAAATGTGTCTGGGGGCTGGTGTATCTATTTTTAGGAACACTAATACAAAACCTCACAATGTCTGATTGAAAGCTAAAAACGTTATGACAGATCGCCTTAAAAAAACGGAATAGAATTATAAATTTTTTTACTGAATGAGACACCCAGAATGTACATGAAAATAAAGAATGTGGGATTTACAATATTAACTATGAAGGATAAAACACTGAATATTGACAACATATGACCGTCACACCCCCTCTCCATTCACATATTTTACAAACAAGTGAAACGCAACAAAAATGTAACAAACAGCGAAATATGAACGCGATGGGTAAAAAAATAAACCCACCTACTATCTGATATATGTGACATATCACTAAGCTTTAGAACTTTGTTGTAAAAATCTCCTTCCTCGTCTGTCCCTGACACCCACATTTCAGGCTCTGGAAACACATAGTATAGCTCGGTTGGTAGAGCGGCCGTGCCAGCGACTTGAGGGTTCCAGGTTCGATTCCTGCTTCCGCCATCCTAGTTACTGCCGTTGTGTCCTTGGGCAAGACACTTTACCCACCTGCTCCCAGTGCCACCCACACTGGTTTAAATGTAACTTAGATATTGTGTTTCACTATGTAAAAGCGGTTTGAGTCACTAGAGAAAAGTGCTATATAAATATAATTCACTTATCATATAACCCACACTGCTTGGTGCCTTGTCTGAGCTGCTGTGACTTAGATGACCATAGTAACTAATTAGATGACCATATTAACTAATTAGATTACCATAGTAACTGGTATATCATGCAAAAGTGCAGATTCCAACCATTGAAATACTTAGTATAGTTCAAGACTTACGGTCATTAGAACACATCATAATCGCGGCTACACTTTCCATCTTAAACATCTAAAAAAATTATTTGGGAATGTCCGGCGGGCCAGATTGAAAAGATTAACGAGCCGCATGTGGCCCCCGGGCCTTAAGTTGCCCAGGTCTGGTCTTGACTATAGTGCGCAGGGGTGCCCAAAGTGGGGCACAGGGTGCAAATTGGGCCCGTTGAGTGGTTCGATGTGGCCCACCAAATGTGATACATATTCATACTGACCTTTTTAGTTCGTCCAGAATGGCACAATCCGATATTGATATCACGTATTGGTCCAATATCGGCATAACAACAAGTATCTGATTATATTGGCTTGCATCTAAACTGTCCAATAATAGTTTTACCACAAGAATAGAATAGAATGGACTTTATTGTCATTATATTTGCATATAACGAGATTAAGGACTCCAATTTAAGGTGCGGTAGTGGGAACAAATATGGGGTAAAAATAAATTACACGAGAGGTAATAAAGAAAAAACTAACAATTGAAATAAACAGACTACTATCAAATACAAATAATAAGCAATCCTGTACAATATACAAAACACTACAGAAATACAAAATACTGTACAATATACAGAACAAGACAAGAGTAATGAATAAATAAATAACAATCAGTGTCGGACTTATTGCACTCGAAGGGTAATATTGCACAGTAGGGTATTTATACAAGCAATCCTGCATTGTGTTTACTTGTGCAAAGCTAGACAGCCAGTTAACATCTAATGAAGTCGTTGTCATTTAAGTCTGACCGCCCCTACCCTGCTCGCCCTCCAGTCCGTGCTTGTGTTGTTCACACAGAACTACATCACGAGAAAAGGGTTGTGTTAAATATTTTCATAAAAACTGTGAAGTAACCTTTTCATACTTGAAAGGGTCGAGAAGTGTCATGCAAGGTCGAAAGTATGATGATGACCATAGAACAGCAGATGGATGTTGTTATGTTAGAATAATGCGCCGACATTAACTTGACTTTTTTTGTATACATAAAACAAGAATAATTGAATGCACATTCATTTATAAATCACCTGTTACGTGTGAAGAGAATCACCTCATATGCTCACCATCACATCAAATCCTGCTTACACTGCACACCAAATCACATTTTTTTGCCCACAAGTGCCCGTCTTAACGCTCCAAAGTAAAAATAATAATAATAATAATAATAACTGGGATTTATATAGCACTTTTCTAAGTACCCAAAGTCGCTTTACATGTGGAACCCATCATTCATTCACACCTGGTGGTGGTAAGCTACTTTCATAGCCACAGCTGCCCTGGGGTAGACTGACAGAAGCGTGGCTGCAATTTGCGCCAACGGCCCCTCCGACCACCACCTATCATTCATCATTCAGTTCACCGGTGTGAGTGGCACCGGGGGCAAAGGGTGAAGTGTCCCGCCCAAGGACACAACGGCAGCGATTTTTGGATGGTAAGAGGCGGGGAGCGAACCTGCAACCCTCAGGTTTCTGGCACGGTTGCTCTACCCACTACGCCATGCAAGTGCTTCAAATCTGATTGTTTCCCATCAGGAGGTAGTCCAAATCCGATTGGAATCTGATCTTTTCAAATGTGACTTCATTGTAAACGCAATGCGGCGTGAATGGGACTCTTTCGCCAGCTTTGGGCAAGCTACGTCATTTGTGTGCGTGGGTAAGACACAAACTCAACATCCAGTTTTGGTGAGCCAAGTCTTCTTTTTACGGCAGAATTTGTGGTGCATCACTTGTCAATAGCGCACAAATTATAGGCTATATGTAATATAACAATATATATTTTGATTCCGAAGAATTCGTGATTTTCCAAGGACCGGATATGACGCTGTAGCGTATTTGCTTAATTGGTAAGTACATTTCGTAAGTTGTTTACGTAAGTGAGTTGCAAAATAACATAGATGCACGCTGATATACTGTATGCGTCTCCTTACTTAACAGCCATAAAAATATTACAACCCTCCCAAATATATAAAACTATACATATATATACAGTATGTATGTATGTATGTATGTATATATACAGTATGTATATATATATATATATATATCTATATATATAGATATATATATGTATGTATGTATGTATGTATGTATGTATGTATGTATATATATATATTTATATATATATATATATATATATATATATATATATATATATATATATAGATATATATAGATATATATATGTATGTATGTATGTATATATATATATTTATATATATATATATATATAGATATATATATATACAGGTAAAAGCCAGTAAATTAGAATATTTTGAAAAACTTGATTTATTTCAGTAATTGCATTCAAAAGGTGTAACTTGTACATTATATTTATTCATTGCACACAGACTGATGCATTCAAATGTTTATTTCATTTAATTTTGATGATTTGAAGTGGCAACAAATGAAAATCCAAAATTCCGTGTGTCACAAAATTAGAATATTACTTAAGGCTAATACAAAAAAGGGATTTTTAGAAATGTTGGCCAACTGAAAAGTATGAAAATGAAAAATATGAGCATGTACAATACTCAGTACTTGGTTGGAGCTCCTTTTGCCTCAATTACTGCGTTAATGCGGCGTGGCATGGAGTCGATGAGTTTCTGGCACTGCTCAGGTGTTAGGAGAGCCCAGGTTGCTCTGATAGTGGCCTTCAACTCTTCTGTGTTTTTGGGTCTGGCATTCTGCATCTTCCTTTTCACAATACCCCACAGATTTTCTATGGGGCTAAGGTCAGGGGAGTTGGCGGGCCAATTTAGAACAGAAATACCATGGTCCGTAAACCAGGCACGGGTAGATTTTGCGCTGTGTGCAGGCGCCAAGTCCTGTTGGAACTTGAAATCTCCATCTCCATAGAGCAGGTCAGCAGCAGGAAGCATGAAGTGCTCTAAAACTTGCTGGTAGACGGCTGCGTTGACCCTGGATCTCAGGAAACAGAGTGGACCGACACCAGCAGATGACATGGCACCCCAAACCATCACCCAACCATGCAAATTTTGCATTTCCTTTGGAAATCGAGGTCCCAGAGTCTGGAGGAAGACAGGAGAGGCACAGGATCCACGTTGCCTGAAGTCTAGTGTAAAGTTTCCACCATCAGTGATGGTTTGGGGTGCCATGTCATCTGCTGGTGTCGGTCCACTCTGTTTCCTGAGATCCAGGGTCAACGCAGCCGTCTACCAGCAAGTTTTAGAGCACTTACTGCTTCCTGCTGCTGACCTGCTCTATGGAGATGGAGATTTCAAGTTCCAACAGGACTTGGCGCCTGCACACAGCGCAAAATCTACCCGTGCCTGGTTTACGGACCATGGTATTTCTGTTCTAAATTGGCCCGCCAACTCCCCTGACCTTAGCCCCATAGAAAATCTGTGGGGTATTGTGAAAAGGAAGATGCAGAATGCCAGACCCAAAAACGCAGAAGAGTTGAAGGCCACTATCAGAGCAACCTGGGCTCTCATAACACCTGAGCAGTGCCAGAAACTCATCGACTCCATGCCACGCCGCATTAACGCAGTAATTGAGGCAAAAGGAGCTCCAACCAAGTATTGAGTATTGTACATGCTCATATTTTTCATTTTCATACTTTTCAGTTGGCCAACATTTCTAAAAATCCCTTTTTTGTATTAGCCTTAAGTAATATTCTAATTTTGTGACACACGGAATTTTGGATTTTCATTTGTTGCCACTTCAAATCATCAAAATTAAATGAAATAAACATTTGAATGCATCAGTCTGTGTGCAATGAATAAATATAATGTACAAGTTACACCTTTTGAATGCAATTACTGAAATAAATCAAGTTTTTCAAAAATATTCTAATTTACTGGCTTTTACCTGTATATATATATATAGATATATAGATATATAGATATATAGATAGGTACAGTACAGGCCAAAAGTTAGGACACACCTTCTCTTTCACAACATGACAGATGGTCCCAACCCCATTGATAAAGAAGAAATTCCACTAATCAACCCTGATAAGGCACACCTGTAAAGTGAAAACCATTTCAGGTGACTACCTCTTGAAGCTCATTGAGAGAATACCAAGAGTATGCAAAGCAGTAATCAGAGCAAAGGGTGGCTATTTTGAAGAAACTAGAATATAAAACATGTTTTCAGTTATCTCACCTTTTTTTTGTTAAGTACATAACTCCACGTGTTCCTTCATAGTTTTGATGCCTTCAGCGACTTCCTTGTTCGTTTACGAAATCCGGTCAATTTTCTTTGTTTTCACTTTATCGAACTGCGCATGCAAGTGAGTCGAGGTCACATTAGGGCCACATTGGGGCCGCATTGGGGCCTGTGTGCGCTTACCCTGGAGTCTTAAAATTATCACATTTTACTTGCACTGTAAACATCCATCCATTCCTCCATTTTCTACTGCTTGTCCCTCTCGGGGTCGCGGTGGTGGCTGGAGTCTATCCCAGCTGCATTCGTCAGCTGGAAAAAAATCAGATTTCGAAAAAATCCAATTTGGGCCCCTTTGGCCTGCAGTGCAAACCTAGTCTAAGTTAACATTTAATACATCCTTTTTGTTATTGTTTATATACTTTTATATTGACAGATTAGTTTTACATCTGCTCTCTGCTCTTCCCTTAATGAAATATTAGATATTGACATTTATTACAAAACTCCACTGCGTGCATGCTGACGAGGACCAGAGAGCGGGAGCACATTACACCAGTTCGCTTCAGGGTTGATTTTAAAAGTTTAATTATTTGTTTTTAAATGTCCTAATGGCCTTGCATCTTCTTATTGAATCTATCAATCCTCGCGGATCCTGAAGTCCTCTTTTTATCTTTACCAAATACTTGACCAAAAACTTACAGTAAGGCAGCATTTAGCCACTATGGCCCCCACACTGCAAAAAGTAAGTGTTCAAAAACAAGAAAAAAGAATACAAAAATGGGGGGTATTTTACTTGAACTAAGCAAAATTATCTGCCAATAGAACAAGAAAATTCGGCTTGTCAAGACTTTCCAAAACAAGTAAAATTGGCTAACCTCAATGAACCCAAAAATACCTTTTAAAATAAGTATATTCTCACTAATAACAACTGTACTACTATATGAGTGCATATTTTTTCTATTGTTTCATTGAAAATAAAACAGCAAAGTCCATTTGGCTGTCGTCTGTTTTAATATGAGACACAATTGTGTCAAAGTCAGAAAAGTGAGAAAAGTTGGTAAAATGTTCAAAAATCACACCCATGTGGGACTCGAACCTGGGTAGGTATTTTGAACATTTTTGGGACTTTTGCCGACTTTTCCAACTTTTATCCCCCCTCCCAGTGGGACTCGGCTGGGTGTGTTATGGACATTTTAGGCATCCCGGGACCTGCGCAGTGGGACTTGTGGGACTCGAACCTGGGTGGGTATTTTGAACATTTTTGGGGACTTTTGACGACTTTTCTCACTTTTCTCCCCCACTTCCCGTGGGACTTTGCTGGGTACGCTTTGGACATTTTTTGCATCCCGGGACTTGTGCGGCCGGCGGCGGTACTCGTGGGACTGGAACCCGGGGAGGTATTTTTGACCATTTTGGCCGCCTTTTCTCCCTCTTCTTCCCCGCCTTCCTGTGCACCATTGCTGGGTGTGTTTTGGACATTTGGACAAAAATTGTTTCAAGCATGTTTTACTCAATATAGGTCATAAAATCTCAGCAACAAGCTGTAGTATCTTACTGAGATCAAAACACTTAAAACAAGTAAAACACTCAAAAAAAAATCTGCTTAGTGAGAAGAATTATCTTATCAGACAGAAAATAAGCAAATATCACCCTTATTTGAGATATTTAATCTTACTTAACTTTCAGTTTTTGCAGTGCACCTGTAGAAAAGCCTGCCGAAGCCTCTCAAGACTGTAAAAAATCTTTATTTTTTTCCAAAAAGTTTAAAGACACTCCTTTTTAATTTTACATTTTTTTAAACATGTTTTTTTATTTATTCATTATTTAATTTAATGCTATTATTACCGCTATTATTCTCTCAATGTTATGTTTTTATTAACTCATTTATGCATTGTTTAAATATTGTTTTTACTGTATTTTATAGTAAGTTTCATACTATTTTTTTTTTTTTTTTTTTTGGCATTAATTTAAGTTATTCTTCACTGTGGACGCCTCTGAGGTGGCGTTTTTAATCCATGCCGTGTTTTGTTATTGTCAACAGTGCTATATATGCTATATATGTATCTGTTTCACAATTCTTGATACGCCATCTATATTCATGAATCATCATAATTAAGAGCGTATACACAGCTTATTGATTCTATGTTGCATCATGTAGCTGTTAACTTCTTTTTTTACACTTGTATTCCAGTTTCCTATACATCACATGTCTATCATGAGTCATCATAATGAAGGGTGAATAATACACATCTCATTGTGTTATACAGAGGTTAACTTCCTTTTATTCTCGACTGTTAGGAATGTTAATGTTTACTGATTGTTGCTATCAATGTGATCGCCAATGAAAAAAACACTTTGACAGTTGTTTGACCCCAAGAGGTTACACTTCTAAAAGCGAAGCCATGCTTGATTTAATCATATATTTGACAAAAACTGCTCACTTCACACTCCCCCCCCCTTTTTTTTTACAATACATTTCTTACTTTAGCGACAATCGTGGCTCTCGCTGGCATTTTCATTTGATTTGAAAACTTTACACGCAACTTTCACTTGGTAAACTGCCCCTACTCACCACAGCAGGACACACCGAAGTCGCTTAGGAAGCCCAAAAAAGAAAGAGAAAAAAGCATGCGAGAGAAAAACATTATTTCCAGTTTCTTTAAAAAGCACAAGGGGTCGCCTGGTGAAACAAAAGACTATTGCGCAGTGCAGTTGAGAGCGGTCTGGTAAATAGTTGCAAAACGAAAGAAAGACCACCCTCCCCTCTTTCGGTTCCCCCCCCTGAGAGAGGAAACAACATCAAAATGGTGAAAGAATGTTTCTGCAGGTCGTCACCATCACATGAATGAGGGGATCTTTTGGGAATTTCTAGCTCTTCTCAGCACAGGATGACTCACACAGTTACTAAACTTTGCCCAAAGACTGAACCCACAACACACACACACACACACACACACACACACACACACACACACACACACACACACACACACACACACACACACACACACACACACACACACACACACACACACATTCTTGTATTTCTTACCTTCTTGAGACCTCTGAAAAATGCCTCCCTCTTTAGGACCACCCTTTCTAGATATATAAAGACTTGTATTTACATTAATAATATATACATACTGTGTAAATATAAAAACAATTGTTGTGAAAAATGAGTTGGAATTTCACAAGAAAAAGGTCACAATTTCACAAGAAAAACTTTGAATTTTGGCAGTATTATAATAAAAGTCCTAATTTTACTCAACGCAAGTCAAAATTTTACAAGAAAAACTGGACATTTGTGCAATATTATCATAAAAGTTGGAATTTTACTCAATAACATTCGCAATTTTAGAAGAAAAGCTTAACATTTTTGGCAATTTTCTGAAAAAAGTCGTGATTTTACTCCACGAAAGTCACAATTTAATAAGAAAACTTTAAAATTTTGGCAACATTATAATAATAATCGGAACTTTACTTGGCAAAATGATGACAAAAGTCATCATTTTACCCAACAAATGTCACTATTTTACAAGCACAACAAAACAATTGGCAATATTGTGATACAAGTCAGAATTTTATGACAAATGTCACCATTTTGCATTAAAAAGTAATAATTTAACATGAAAAAGTAATAGTTTTACGAGAAAATATTGCAATATTACGGAAACAGAAAGATTATGAGAAATTGTTCCGAATTTTATAAGAAACAAGTTGACACATTATGAGAGAGACACTGCTTTTAGTTATTTGTTTTTTATATTTTGTTTGTACTTGGTTTTTAATATTCATTATTTACTTCAAGTTATTACAGTATGTCTCTGTATACATATTTATTTTATTAATTTTGGCCAAAGGGGGCACATTTCAATTTGTTACCCACACTTGTTATTACATATGTTGGCCAGAGGGGGAGCGCTTCAAATTTTTACACACACTTGTTATTTCATATGTTGACCAGAGGGAGAGCACTTTTAAAACCGAAACACAGGAGGGGACCACCCTCATTTTGATAGAATTCACCACCAGGGGTGCAAATGAGACATTCTCTATTAGATGCAGTGCTTTTCCGTATCGGGACCATGATTTATGTCCTAACTTGTTCACCGGTCCTCATATGGAAGGTACTTTTCCTTGTTGATGTCTCAAGAAGGGTAGAAATACATGAACACACACACACACACACACACACACACACACACACACACACACACACACACACACACACACACACACACACACACACACACACACACTTTGGAATGGTAGTGCTTCGCAAATGTCAGGAAGCCAGCTTCCCTTATCACATTCCTGAGAACCCCCCTCCCACTAACCGGACGTTGGCATGAAACCCACTCTCCTTTGAGGGTCCACCCCCGCCCACCACCACCACCACCACAAACACAAATGCAGGCAAAGAAAGGCATTTCCACAGAGCGCTGAAATCCAAAAACACTTTAGTGCAGCAATACATATATTCAATGGTGTAGTCTGAAAGAAAGAAAGAAGCTGAGAGAAACAAGATCAGAATAATATATTCAGCATACACAGTCATGTGGTTTTTTGTGTGACTGCATATAAAGGCAAAACACAGATGGATAAGTAAGTATACACACTAAAAAAAATGCTGGGTTATTTTGATAACCCAATTAATGAGTTGCTAGTGTTGGGTTCAATTTTGGAGTTATTTTTATGAAGAGCAATCCATTTGTTTGGTTATAAGGGTATTATTTTAACTTCATTTCTGGGTTTTCAAAATTATGAACCATTTTTGGTTGTTTTTCAACGAGTAACGCATTTTTGGGTAAAAGGTTTTTGTGTTTTTTTTTCATTAAAAAGTTACTTTTTTCTTGAAGGGAATTTTATTATGGATTAATCTCATTAACATTATTTACAATCACCCAACATTGAGTTAACACAACTCAACCTTTGGGTTAAATAATTAAACCCAATAGTTTGGTTGAGAATAACCCAACATTAAGTTATCATAACTCAACTTTTTGGTTAAAAAATTCTACGCAAAAGTTGGGTTGAAAAAATTAACCCAAAATGTTGAGTTAAAATAACTCATATAAGGGGTTAGTCCTTTTCTGAAACAGCAGTTGGGTTAAGATGGGGTTATTTTTTAACCCAACATTTTTAGTGTGTAGTCATGTTACGGCAGGGGTGTGAAACTCGTTTTCATTGAGGGCCACATCGCACTAATGGCTGCTTTTTTTAAGTCATTAAAATGATGCATGAGGTCAATAACCTGTGATTAATCAAAATTCTAATTTAGCTGATTAAAAAGAAATAAATATCATTTGACAGCATTGATATAAATGTGTACCAGTAATCACCCCATATTATTACATTAATGCCTATGCACTCAATTATTTGATTTTTTCATGTACAAACTAATGAATACATCATACGTAAAGGTGACAAGTAAATATTCTGTTTATTTTTATCTTTACTAACATATTTTTGTAATACACTATATAATAATGTAATATTTAGCATGATTAGATAATAACGGTTAACATATACACATTTTTTCCTGTCAAAATTGAAATAATTATTTGCATTCAGTAAAAAAATGAAGTATTTTATTAACACACATTATTCCCAGCCTTTCGCGGGCCACATACAATGATGGGGCGGGCCAGATCTGGACCCCGGGCCTTGAGATTGACACTTGTGTGTGTGTGTATATAAATAAATAAATAAATAAATATATATATATATATATATATATATATATATATATATATATATATATATATATATATATATATATATATATATATATTATTCCGAGCGCGATGATGTCACCTTATCGATGGGAAAATGCATTTTTAGACAATATGATTTGCCTGAGCGGCTAGGAGACACCGAAAGTAACAAGCGGTAGAAAATGGATTAGAAAGGACAGATAAAAAAATAAAAATAATATATGTATATGTATATATAATATCAAATAAAAATAGTTTTTTTACTTGGGACTTCCTGCTGGCCAAATTCTGGACGCTGGTGTGCCGAATGCGGTCCGCGGGCCGTGGTTTGGAAACCCGTGGTTTACATAAAGAATATATGTTTTTTTTTATTTCTGGAAGAGTGATTAACTTTAAATCTTTTTATGTTTGGGACTAAAAACAAGTTATTTTTGTTGTAGGTCTATCAAAATAATTTGTTCTATTTCGTTCTTTGTTGTTTTCTTTAATGTTAATAAGGATACACTGTCATACCGAGCCTGGTGTACCTCAAACACTTTTATAGACATATAAAATTTATAGTCGCGGTCATGAAATACTTTTCTTGTTCCCTGGGGTCGCAACAGGAAATAATTGAGAAGCAATGAAGCACAAATTGAACTGAAAGTGAATTGAAAACATTTTTTTTTACCGCAACACATGTAAAACAGCGCCCTCTGCTGTGAGTGTGCCGCAAGTGTAAAACGCTTACAGCACCTGCTTTACCAAGCCTAGCACGCATGCGCACACTAATGTTCTGTTTGTTGTGGCTATGTGACTGTTGTCTTCTTTTGCTGCGGTTCACACTGAGGCCATGTCAGGAACAAACACGATTTAACCAGCTAATCACCTGTGTGACGTTCCAAAAATGTGTCGTAGTTAAATATTAGTCAGGTGAGTGAAATAGAAATGCTATGTAATTAATGGCAATTAATACTGACAATTGTACACACACACACGACAATCCGTGATTGGTTTATTTTTAAATGTGCAAATTTCACACTTTGGGGAAATGAACCAATCAGCATAAGGTAACCCCCGACTTAAAAAAGTTGAAAAACCTATTCGGGTGTTACCATTTAGTGGTCAATTGTACGGAATATGTACTGTACTGTGTAATCTACTAATACAAGTCTCAAAATAAAGTCTCATTACTCAGGTCACGGGACAATACCGGAACTATTGTAGGGGGAACTTAAGGGCGGGAGACACAGGATATGACGACATGTGTTATGGTTGGACACCAGGAAGTGAAGGAAGGAAGCGCGGGAATAAAAAAGCAGAAAAGACAATAAGATTTATTTGTGTATGATTAATCTAGAGTGCACTAACTAATAAGTGACAAGTTGGGCACTCAACTATTAGCATATTTAAGAATTCGCCGATAACGGACTTTTTTGGAGTTGCTGTGAGCAAACACGTTAAATTGCTATTAAAGGGCATAGTCTTTAATTTCCTCTAACCTGACTAATACATATTTATCCACAGGTTACTTATGGTACGTCACACCGGTTTGTTGGATGCCAAGGGGCGGGACTAACGGCAGTTTGAGACTTGTGATTGGCTGAGCAAAGCGTGTTTGTTCCTGACATGGCCTCACGTTGAACCGCAGCAAAGGAAGACAACAGTCACATAGCCACAAAAGAACTGAACATTAATGTGTGCACACGCCATTTGTGAGGCATTTTCATAAAAGGGTCATTTTTGCAGCTCCTTTGCAGGTTCAGGCCTGGTTAGTACTAAGTAGGTGATGTAAACATTTTACACTTGCGGCACTCTCACAGCAGAGGGCGCTGTTTCTAACTTGCTGAGAAAATTATACTTTCAATTCAATTCTTGGCTATTATCTATTTTATGGGCAGTTTTTTTTTTTTTACATTTGACTCAGCCACACAGACTTGCTGTGTGCTGAATATGCTATTTTTGACCTCTTTTCTTTCTCCATCCTTTTCCCCCTTTTCTTCCCCATTTTTGACAGATTGTTGTTCCCCAAAAAATGAGTTTGTATACAGTAAACCCACTCCCAGTCCCAATAACGCATGCCAAGAATCAAATATTATTTTTGTGTATTCAGGTCTACTCTCTCCACCAACATGTCAAACTAACCAGCAAGACATCGTCCTCATCACCAGTCAATCAAATCATGCACGTGGTCTGGCACTTCTTTCCATGTTTACGACAAGTCACGGTCATTGTTTGCATGTCAGGGGTCACAACTTTAGGAACCGCTGCGTAATCCAACACCAATAAAGATATGAACATTTCATATCACGATTATCGTGACCAAGATGATTACACTCATTATTATTACATTATTAGAAGAAATTACTAAAACAAATAGACACACTATATACTTTGTGGGAATAAGAAACAATAAACATTGCCATATTATTTTATAATGTGTATATTATATAACAATAATGTGTATAAAAGTTTAGATTGGTGTATGTCATTTTTCGAGGAAAAAAGTTATTGTCTCTGGTTTTTGTATTAGAATTTAAGCTACCAAGCAAGTTAGCGATAATCGCTTTGTGAGTTTATCAACGTGCGGTTATCAATCACGGTTTTACGATAACTTCAATTTAAAACGGTAATACTAACCATCTGGATTTTTATTGTGGTTATCATTAATACGGTGTGTATCGCTACATCCCGAGTTAACTACTTGGTATGTAGTCCCCGTGAAAAACCGAATCGGCTCATTTTTAGAAAGAAAAGACACGTTCCATATTGAGTTATCAGGGGATGTACTTTGTCCTGTATCTTTATTATAAATGATAAATGGGTTATACTTGTATAGCGCTTTTCTACCTTTAAGGTAATCAAAGCGCTTTGACCATACTTGCCAACCCTCCCGGATTTTCTGGGACACTCCCAAAATTTAGCGCCTCTCCCGAAAACCTCCCGGGACAAATTTTCTCCCGAAAAACTCCCGAAATTCAGGCGGACCTGAGTGACGTGTTGACAACACACAACAACAGTGTCTACCGTAAAGCAGTTCGTCTGCCGTAAACAGCAATGTTGTGACACTTTTAAACAGGACAATACTGCCATCTACTGTACATGCATATGTGACCCACCCATAATGTGTCACATTTTTGTGTTGATTTATTTATTTTATTTTGTGGTTTGAATTCGTTTTTGGAGCTGTCATTACACATTTATCAGTATTCACATTGGTCAGTAGGGGGCAGTAGGGCGTTTCTTCCCAATTGAATGCTATCACCTGCAGACCGGATGTGTCTTGTCATTCTGATGAGCGCGACCAGTCTGTGAACAATTGAAACGTCCTGTGTGCTTTTCCTCCTGTATAACAGGTTAGTTTTGGTGAATCAACTCACTGAATAATATCCATGTGATCTTTATAAGTTTAAGTACACATTCTGATGGTGGAGCCTAACTCTAAAGTGTTTGTGAGTTGTAGTTTGTAAATGAACACTGAAATTCAAGTATTTATTTTATGTATATATATATATATATATATATATATATATATATATATATATATATATATATATATATATATATATATATATATATATATATATAGCTAGAATTCACTGAAAGTCAAGTATTTCTTATATATATATATATATATATATATATATATATATATATATCTTAACCACGCCCCCAACCACGCCCCTCGCATGTAATTTTTTAATTTAAGAAATAATTTGTACAAAAAACATTTTTAAGCCACCTTTACGCAACCAGAAGGAGCTTAAAACATATTTTTAACAATTTATTTTCCAAAAAAATATATTTAAAAAAAAAAAAAAAAAAAAAGGTTATTTATGTATTTTTGCTATTTATTAATCGATTTAGAATTAGGGCTGCAACTAACAACCAACTTGACAACCAACTTGATAATCGATTATTACCGTGGGATTAAAGAATAGTCGGTAAACTATCAATAGATTCCATAGAATGACACCAGCTTTGACAAGATAGTTTGCTGCAGACTAAGGCTAAGCTAACGGCGTGTCATTTTCCTCAACTGCCGTACTAACATCATGTGGTTTATTATGCACACATGTAGCATCATCTACAACACAACCTGTGAATTTGGACTCATTTCAATAATCACACATGAAGTTCAAAGGAGATACTTATTATTTTATTAGAAAATGTGTCCTCAGTCTAAGTACAACCTGAAATGTACAGTTGATGAAAAGTACTCATTGGTGTAAACATGTCACAGGTTACATTACCAACAATATATTTGACGATCAAGGCATGACCGTAACAATCCACATTTTGGATGCTATCACTAATAAACAGCATAAGTACGTAGTGGCTGTAATGATAGTGTTTGACCACATGGTGGTAGTAAGAGTCTACAAATGACTAGGAACCAATATATAGTATGTGTCAGGTAGGACTCTTCAGGGAGGTACACACCTTGTACGCACGAGTGTTGAAGTAGCGTTGGTAATATGTGATCGTGATTAAAAGACAGTTCTGCAAGTCATCCAACGATGTGTTATTTAAAACAATAACATAACATGGTACCAGGAGTGAACGAAAATTGAAGTGGTGTATTGTGAAAAGCGACATGGATTTGAATCCACCTGAAAAGCTGAAGCTAAGTGGAAATGTCGACAGCAATTGGCGCACCTTCAAGCAGCAGTTCCAGCTGTACATGGCGGCTATGGCACTGCAGGATAAGCCGGATGCAAGGAAGGTAGCGTTACTGCTTACAATAGCAGGCCCACATGCCATTGAAGTTTACAACACTTTTGTGTTTGACAATCCAGATGAAAAAAACAAGTTGGATGTTGTCATTGAAAAGTTTGATGCGCATTGCTCTCCCAAGAAGAATGAGACATATGAGAGATATGTGTTCCGTTCAAAAGTGCAAGCTCATGGAGAAAGTTTTGACAGTTTTGTGACTGATTTGAGGCTGAAAGTACAAACTTGCAACTTTGCTACACTGAAGGACTCTATGATAAGGGACCAGATTGTATGTGGCATAGAAGACAAAAAAGTCAGAGAAAGACTGTTGAGAGAGACAGAATTGTCGTTGGAGAATGCCATTAAAATTTGTCATGCAGCAGAATTGTCACAGATGCACGTCAAGACGTTTGGTGAAATGGCGTCCACCGCAGCCATCAGCGTGGGAGGCGACAATGTGCATGTCGTGTCAAGGGGATGGAAGTCGCAGCCTGCACAGCAGAAGAGTGACGTCATGTTCCAATGCAAGCGCTGTGGATCGCAGCACAAGCCAAAGCAGTGTCCAGCATTTGGTAAGCAGTGTTCCAAATGCTATGGAAAAAATCACTTTGCCAAACAATGTTTTGCTAAAGGAAAACCATGCGCTAAAAAGGAAAAATCTGTCAATGTAGTGGAGGACACTGATCTGGGTGAAACATTCTTTGTTGGCCTAGTGAACAGTGAAAATAAAACTGAAGAAGTAGTCAATGCTGTTGAAAAAGACAAGTGGATTGCACCGCTACAAATAAATGGAACTCGAGTTAACATGAAACTAGATACTGGTGCAAAGGCAAATTTGATCAACATGTCAGACATCAAGGAATTGAGAGAAAAACCGAAAATCCACAAAACAACAGTTGTACTGAAAGACTACAATGGTCGTAGCATTGACAGTCTGGGCACATGCAAATTGAGAGTCACTGTAAAAGGAAAAGTGCACTACCTGCTATTTTCAGTTGTCACTGAGGAACGAGAGTCAATATTGGGTGACAAAGCATGTGAAGTTTTAGGACTGGTGAAAAGAGTGTATCTTGTGAACACAGATGTGAGCGCTCAAAAAATTGAAACTGATTCAATAGTGCAGAACTACGCTGGTGTGTTCACTGGTTTTGGTGCTTTACCTTTTACATACAAAATACAGCTTAAAGAGCAGGCACGTCCAGTTGTCCATGCAGCGCGAAGAGTTCCAGCAGCACTTAAAGAGCGTCTCAAAAAGGAACTGGACCGGATGACAACACTGGGTGTAATAAAGAAAATTGAGGAACCAACAGATTGGGTAAACTCCATGGTCTGTGTGAAAAAGAAAAATGGCGATCTAAGAATATGCATGGATCCAAAAGACTTGAATGAAAACATAAAACGTGAGCACTACCAAATACCAAAACGTGAAGAAATAGCCAGTGAGATGGCTGGGGCAAAATATTTCTCAAAATTGGATGCGTCAAATGGCTTTTGGCAAATCAAACTAGACGAAAACAGTAGCAAATACTGCACTTTCAACACGCCTTTTGGTCGCTACTGCTTCCAACGCCTACCATTTGGGATCAAATCTGCATCAGAAATATTCCATAGAGCAATGGAACATATCATTGAAGGCTTGGAAGGCGTGCGAGCGTACATCGACGACATTGCTGTGTGGGGAAGAACAGCAAAAGAACACAACGAAAGGCTGACCAAAGTGTTGGAAAGAGTACAACAATATGGACTCAAAGTAAACAAAAAGAAGTGTCAGTTTGGAGTGTCAGAGATAATTTTTCTGGGAGACAAGCTCAGTGCACATGGCGTTCAACCTGATGATGAAAAAATACACGCCATACAAAGAATGCCGAGTCCCACAGACAAGACAGGTGTACAGCGTATATTGGGCGTGGTCAACTATATTGGCAAGTTCATCCCAAACCTTGCTGTGAAAACATCTTGCATTCGTGAACTCCTTCACAATGACACAGAGTTCAAGTGGACGTCCAGGCACGAGAATGAGTGGCAGAGACTGAAGGAAACACTCACTACTGCACCTGTGCTGACGTTCTTTGACCCTACAAAGAAAACAAAGGTGTCAACAGATGCTTCAAAAGATGGACTGGGTGGAGTTTTACTACAGGCTGATGATGAACACTGGAAACCAGTAGCCTATGCATCACGATCCATGACACAGGCTGAATGTAGGTATGCTCAAATAGAAAAGGAATGTCTAGGGTTAGCATATGGCCTGCAGAGCTTCCACAACTATGTTTATGGTCTCCCTACCTTCACTGTAGAAACAGACCATCGCCCACTAGTTTCCATCATCAAGAAAAACTTGAATGACATGACACCACGAATACAACGTTTCATGATGAAGATGCAGCCATATGATTTTCAGCTCATCTACACACCTGGAAAGCACTTGATACTGGCTGATGCACTCTCAAGAGCACCCATGAAAATCAGCGTCAGTGCTACTGAAGAGGATGTACAAAACCATGTGAATATGGTGTCAGCTACACTTCCAGTGTCAGACATAAAATCACAACAAATCGCTGAGGAAACGGCAAAAGATGAAGAGTTGCAGCGTGTTATTACCAACATGCAGAATGGATGGCCTCCACGTTCCAGCCCACGGTTCTTCCATGTTAGAGGTGAACTAAGTGTTGTGGATGGACTTTTACTGAAGCGAAACCGAATAGTCATTCCACAAACATTGAGGCAGGATATACTACAAAGAATCCATGAAGGTCATCTAGGGATTGAAAAGTGCAAGAGACGAGCACGCGACACTGTATACTGGCCTGGAATCAACAAAGACATTGACAACATGATTGGTAGATGTGCAACATGTCAAAAATACAGAAACAAACAAACCAAAGAACCCATGATATTGCCTGAAGTTCTTACTGCACCATGGCAGAAAGTGGGAATGGACTTGTTTTATTTGAAGGGCAAAGAGTATGTTGTTGTAATTGACTACTATTCTAATTTCCCTGAAATGGCTTTGCTATCAAGCACATCATCAAACTGTGTGATCACGCATGTCAAATCTATATTTGCTAGACATGGTATACCGCATACTGTGGTGAGTGACAATGGACCATGTTTCAACAGTAAAGAGTGGCAGCAATTTGCAAAACACTATGATTTTAGACACGTGACGTCAAGCCCTCTGTACGCACAGTCAAATGGAAAGGCTGAGAAAGGAGTACATATTCTCAAACAACTTTTGAAGAAAGCAGTGGATAGTAACTCTGATCCATACCTAGCACTACTTAGCTACAGAGCGACACCTCTTGAGTGTGGCTTGTCACCCTCTGAACTACTGATGAACAGAAAGCTTCGTACTACACTACCAAGTATGTCTACACCAACGCAGAGTCAAAAAGTACAACGGAAGCTAAAGCAACAAAAGCTAAAGCAGAAGTCGTTTTATGACAAAGCAGCCAAATCGCTCCCACTACTATCACCAAGTGACACAGTGAGAATTGAAAGTCCTGTTGGTTGGAAAACCAAAGCTACTGTTCTTCAAGAAACATCACCACGATCATATACTGTGAGGAGTGAAGAAGGACAGATACTACGTCGCAATCGTCGCAGTTTGCTGAGGGTTCCAGAGACTGTTCCAAACCAAGAAACAGCCGAGTCCGAGGTTTCATCTACACCGACTGTTTCAAACCAAGCAACAGCTGAGTCCGAGGTTTCATCTACACCTACTGACTGTGAAACAATGCCAATGCAGCACATGAATGAAGATGTGACTGACGATCCTGAACCTGTGTTGAGAAGATCTACAAGGCAGATCAAGAAACCTGTGAATGATGACTACGTGTATTATTGAACTCGTATAATATCAAACTGATTGACAAGCTAAAGAGTTCATGTTTTTTAAAATATTTTAAATGTTTTGTAATACTGTGGTGCATGGATAGTTTTTGAAAAGATTGCATATTCATGTGGTCAAGATAGAAAAACAAGTTATTTGTTTAATACAAACATTGTATTAGCAATGGGTGCTTAGTTTAGAAAGGGGGATGTAATGATAGTGTTTGACCACATGGTGGTAGTAAGAGTCTACAAATGACTAGGAACCAATATATAGTATGTGTCAGGTAGGACTCTTCAGGGAGGTACACACCTTGTACGCACGAGTGTTGAAGTAGCGTTGGTAATATGTGATCGTGATTAAAAGACAGTTCTGCAAGTCATCCAACGATGTGTTATTTAAAACAATAACATAACAGTGGCCAAATATGGAAGTGGTGCTTCTGGCTTTACACGGCAACTAGCTCCGCCCCCTCGGAAATGCTTGGCAGGGGATACAAAGAATGCTATTGGGACATCCAGTGGACACATTTGGGACAGCAGTTTCTTTCATTCAAAAATTTCAGCTCATTTGTATACTTAGCAAACTCATCTCGGGGGCCAGGTAAAACCTGTTCGGCGTACTTTTCACACCCCGGTTTATAATTGTAAGTTTGTTTCGAACACGCATAAAAAAATAAAAAAATAATCAAATTTTTATGGTTAATTTACTCTAAATTTCTACTGTAATTTTTCTATTTTTTTTAAAATAGTTTATAAAACTGTATAATTGAAGACATTATCTGTAAATAAACAACCCACCTGTTATTTTAAGTAATATGCCAGTAATGACAAACTATGTATATTTCTTTTTTTTTTTTTTTTTTTTACAGAAAAATACCAAATTAATTGCACATAGCATTTTCTGTTTTCTTAAATTACTTTCAAATTCATGTAATTTTACGATATTTTTCCGTAAAACGTTTCATGAAAATTCCTGTAATTATAATATTTTTGATCATTATTTGGTTTACAATGTTTTACTTTAATTTTATGGTTTTCGTTTGGCTGCCAGTAGATGACCGTTTTTTTACAGAATTTAAATTTTTTTTTTTTTTTTTTTACAATATATCAAAATAATAAATATATTTAGTAAGACAAACATAGTGATTTATTGAAACACAATTTTCCAGGTCAGTTTGACACAAGCGTGGAAGAAGTTTAGAAGGTTACCTGATTTATTATTTCGATTCAAGATTCTTCTTTGCACATTGAAAACACTTGAAATTTCAACTGCTTCTTAATACACCTCAAATTAGTACATTGTTCAAGTTCTTTGTTTAATCCCGCCTATGATTTATTCACACATACTGATATACTATATAGTATTTTACACATGTATGCCATAGATACATATTATTTCCAGCGGAGTGTAATTGTAATGAATAGAAACAGAGTGATGGATCTCTGTGGTCTTTACAAGAAGATGACATCACTGCATCTCACCTTGCACTGCACACATAGTTGACTTCACCATGTTGGAAGTGTTCAACCTCTTGAGCTACTATGAATGCTAATCAAAATGCATTTTTTCACATGTCACATTTCCACAAATTACGTATAGTACCGATAAGAGTTCTGATAAATACCTGTATCAATGAGGAATATCAATAAGGGTATTGTATCGATAAACATTTAACATCTCTAATCATTACAATTTAAAAGTTTATATATTTATATCTCCATTATTTTTTAATTTTCTCCTTCTTTTTCTTGTAAACTTCTTTTAATCTAATTTATTTATTGCTCAATTTGAATTGATAGTAATGGCGATAATAAAGGTAACATATGATCATTCTTTATCAATATTCTTATTGCTCCATTTGAGTTGATGTAATGGTGATAATATAGATAAACATAATTATTATTATTTGTTAATATTGTTGTATTGATGTATGAATAATTTTGTGCTTGACTGTATATGTGTATATATATATATATATATATATATATATATATATACACAGTCAAGCACAAAATTATTCATGTATATATATATATATATATATATATATATATATACATACATGAATTGATGTATGAATAATTTTGTGCTTGACTGTATATGTATATATATATATATATATATATATATATATATATATATACACATATACAGTCAAGCACAAAATTATTCATGTATATATATATATATATATATATATATATATACAGTCAAGCACAAAATTATTCATACATCAATACAACAATATTAACAAATAATAATAATTATGTTTATCTCTATTATCACCATTACATCAACTTAAATGGAGCAATAAGAATATTGATAAAGAATGATAATGTTTTACCTTTATTATCGCCATTACTATCAATTCAAATTGAGCAATAAATAAATTAGATTAAAAGTAGTTTATAAGAGAAAGAATGAGAAAATTAAAAAAGAATGGAGATAAATGTATAAACTTTTAAATTGTATGAATAATTTTGTGCTTGACTGTATATGTATGTATATATATGTGTATATATATATATATATATATATATATATATATATATATATATATATATATATACACATATACAGTCAAGCACAAAATTATTCATATATATATATATATATATCTATATATATATATATATATATATATATATATATATATATATATATATATATATATATGGGACGGCGTGGCGAAGTTGGTAGAGTGGCTGTGCCAGCAATCGGAGGGTTGCTGGTTACTGGGGTTCAATCCCCACCTTCTACCATCCTAGTCATGTCCGTTGTGTCCTTGGGCAAGACACTTCACCCTTGCTCCTGATGGCTGCTGGTTAGCGCCTTGCATGGCAGCTCCCGCCATCAGTGTGTGGGTGAATGTGGGAATACTGTCAAAGCGCTTTGAGTACCTTGAAGGTAGAAAAGCGCTATACAAGTATAACCCATTTATCATTTATTTATATATACACATATACAGTCAAGCACAAAATTATTCAGATGTATATATATATATATATATATATATACATATACAGTCAAGCACAAAAGTATTCATACCTGGCAAATTTTGACATAAAGTTACTTTTATTCAACCAGAAAGTTTTGTCTTGATTTGAAATAGCAAAGGCATCTTCCAGAAGATAATAAAACAATGTACAAGAGAAATCATTGTTGTCAGATTTTATTTACTTTTATTGACATTACATTTTACAAAAAGTGGCATGTTTAAAAATGGGGATTAAGAGGGGTAAAAAAAGATGCAGAGAGAAAAGAGGTCAAAATTAGCATATTCAGCATACAGCAAGTCTGTGTGGATGAGTGAAATGACAAAAAAAACTACCCATAGAGTAGATGATAGCCAATAATTGAATTGAAAGTTAATTCAACACAACAGATTTTTTCTCTCAGTATGTCAGAAACAGCGCCCTCTGCTATGAGAGTGCCGCAAGTGTAAAAGGTTTACATCACCTGGTTATCCCAGGTAGTCCCTTTTTCTAGTACTAACCAGGCCTGAACCTGCAAAGGAGCTGCAAAAATGACCCTTTTATGAAAATGCCTCACAAATGGCGTGTGCACACATTAATGTTCAGTTCTTTTGTGGCTATGTGACTGTTGTCTTCCTTTGCTGCGGTTCAACGTGAGGCCATGTCAGGAACAAACACGCTTTGCTCAGCCAATCACAAGTCTCAAACTGCCGTTAGTCCCGCCCCTTGGCATCCAACAAACCGGTGTGACGTTCCATAAATAACCTGTGGATAACAGATAAATATATATTAGTCAGGTTAGAGGAAAATAAAGACTTTGTCCTTTAATAGCAATTTAAAGTGTTCACTCGCAGCAACTCCAAAAAGTCGGTGATTGGTGAATTGATAAATATGCTAATGAGGCCGGAAGCAGCTGGGTGCTCTCCCATTGGCCAATTTGTTGGGTGATAAAGTTGGCCAGAAGCGGAGCTGATTGGCTGATAAAGTTGTGTTGGAATAAGAGACGCTGATTGGTTCATTTCCCCAAATTGTGAAAATATTGACGGATTAAAAATTGCATGTTTAAAAATGACCAATCGCAGACTGTGTACGATTGTCACTCTAAATGACCATTAATTACATAGCCTTTGATTTCCACTAACCTGGCCAATATTTGACTACAGGACATTTTT
This sequence comes from Nerophis lumbriciformis, assembly GCF_033978685.3. NCBI lineage: Eukaryota > Metazoa > Chordata > Actinopteri > Syngnathiformes > Syngnathidae > Nerophis > Nerophis lumbriciformis. The sequence goes on from NC_084574.2 coordinate 13,993,548, forward strand.
GGAACGTCACACAGATGTTTGAGCTGGCAGGGGGCGGGACTAATGTCAGTTGTTGGACTTGTGATTGGCTGAGCCAAGCGTGTTTGTTCCTGACATGGCCTCAGCGTGAAGTGCAGTAAAAGGAAGACAACAGTCACACAGCCACAACACACACCACATTAGTGTGCGCATGCGTGCTAGACTGTAGGCTAAACAATAATGTTGTGTTTGATTTAAGTTGGTCATTTTTGCGAGGTTAGTCGGCTTACGGCCATACTACCCTGAACACGCCCGATCTCGGAAGCTAAGCAGCCTGCTTACTTTAAATGTTATGTTATCACTGTTGCAACTTATTTTATCTTTGTGAAAATATTGGACACAGTGTGTTGTCAAGCTTATGAGATGCGATGCAAGTGTAAGCCACTGTGACACTATTGTTCATTTTTATTTATTTTTATAAATGTCTAATGATAATGTCAATGAGGGATTTTTAATCACAGCTATGTTGAAATTGTAACTAATATTGATACTGTTGTTGATAATATTCATTTTTGTTTCACTACTTTTGGTTTGTTCTGTGTCGTGTTTGTGTCTCCTCTCAATTGCTGTTTATTGCAGTTCTGAGTGTTACTGGGTCGGGTTTGGTTTTGGAATTGGATTGCATTGTTATGGTATAGCTGTGTATTGTTTTGTTGGATTGATTGATAAAAAAATAAAATAAAAAATAAAATAATAAATAAATAAAAATAAAACAAATCGATTTAAAAAAAAAAGAGAATCGATTCTGAATCGCACAAGGTGAGCATCGCGATTCGAATTCGAATCGATTTTTTCGCACACCCCTAATATATATATATATTAGGGCTGTCAAACGATTGTGTATTTTACCAAACAAAGAGTCTCTGATAAGATTTCTATAAATGCCGGATACTACAATTTGCAAGTCCTAGGATAGCACAGTGGGTAAGACTGTTGACTTGGAATGAAGTGTGCTGCGTTCAATCCCAGGTAGGTTGGTAGCATTTTGTTCCACCATAAGTCTCTGATTTGTTTTTTATATGAGCCAAAAAGAACAATTTATCAGTGCCAGGATGACCCAGTGGTTAAGACTCTTGATTAGGATTAAACAGTCCTGCGTTCAATACCAGTCTGGTTGACAGTATCTTATTCCACTGGTTTATAGTGTAGTTTACCCAGCAACAAGTCTCTGATTACCTTTCTATATGAGCCAGAAAAACATCTTCACAAACCCAAGATGGCCCAGTGGTTAAGATTCTTGACATGCAATAACCAGTCCAGTTCGATACCAGTCGGGTTGACAGTGCTGTGGTCCACCTCTTGTGTATTTTACCCAGCAAAGAGTCCCTGATTAGCTTTCTATACAAGCCGGATACATGACTTCATAAGACCCAGGATAGCACAGTGGGTAAGACTGTTGACTTGGAATGAAGGGTGCTGGGTTCAATCCCAGGTAAGTTGGTAGTATTTTGTTCCACCTAAGTCTCTGATTAGCTTTTTATATGAGCCGGAAAGAATGGCTTACCAGTGCCAGGATGGCCCAGTGGTTAAGACTCTTGATTAGGATTAAACAGTCCTGGGTTCAATACCAGTCTGGATGACAGTATTTTATTACACTAGTTTACAGTGTAGTTTACCCAGCAACAAGTCTCTGATTAGCTTTCTATACAAGTTGGATACGGGTATTCTCAAGACCCAGGATAGCACAGTGGGTAAGACTGTTGACTTGGCGTAAAGGGTGCTGGGTTCAAATCCAGTAAGTTGACTTGCAACTTCTGAAGCTTTGATTGGAGGTGTCAGATGATATATTTCACCTCCAAATGTAATAAAAACATAATAATTAACTTTTTTTTTTTTTTTAACTGTTCCAATTAACTTTTATTTTTTAATCGTACCCAGGAGAGCTCATTGGTCAACGCTCTCCATTATTAAGTTTTACTCCTATTCCCCCCACCTCAGGAATTACACTCACACGCTCACACTCATACACGCACACTCTCTCTCTCACACACACAGGTAACCCCTGAGGTGTATTCATTGACTATTTGACAATTATTATTATATTTAGCTTTGACTTAATTTTTTAACTCTATGTTATTCAAGCAACGAGCACATAATTTTACTAATTTTATGTCGTTTTGACGACATTAAGCCAAATTAACAATTGCTTGTCTGGGGTTTGAACCAAATACCCCTGTATTGGGAGCCCACAGTGTTGACCATTGAGCTATCCTGGGTCCCATCATAAACTGATTTTCGCTCATATACAAATGCAATCAGTGGACTATGATAGAGGTGAAACAAAAACCTCCATTTTCCTAGTCATGGATTTGAACCTCATACGACTGATTGAGAGGTAGCAGTCATAACCACCATGCTATCCAGGGTCTTGCTATGACATCCCTTTTGTTCATATACAAATACAATCAGTGAACTATTCTAGAGGTAAAACAAAACAACTAAACTTTCAAAGTAAGAGAATTGAACCCACCACTACTGACTGAGATGCAGCAGTCTTAACCACTATGCTACCATGGGTGTGGCAGAGTTGGGATTCTGGGGAGCCCACAGTGTTGACTATTAAACTATCCAGAATCTTGTTGATTCATGAGTTTTGTTTATTTACAAATGCAATCAGTGATATATGGTAGAGGTAAAACAAATTCCTCAACTTTAAAAGTCAAGGATTTGAACCCAGTACTACGGACTCAGAGGCAGCAGTCTAACCACTGTTGTTCTATCCTGGGTTTTCTTCACTGATGTAATGGTAAACTAGTAAACTAGTAATTACGATTGATGTGATACAAAAAAATAGAACCAACTATTTTTCGCCGTGAGAAGAGGTGACATCCCTGCAGCAAACATCTGCCGAGCGCGTCATTCTCGATGTGGGTGGTGTTTCACTTCAGTGTTCAGGTTTGCAATTAAGTTGCAGGGTCGGGCCTGGTTAGTACTTGGATGGGAGACCGCCTGGGAATACCAGGTGCTGTAAGCTTTTTACACTTGCGGCACACTCACTGCAAAGGACGCTGTCTTCTTTCACAAAATATCAATTGTTTTTTCATTCACTTTCACTTCCAAATATACAGCATAAATTGCCAAGAAATATTTCAATCATGGGTAAAGCTAAATATGTAAAATCACTCCATATCTGAGTTATTGTGTAGAAATATGGGGAAATACAGTAACTACAGTAAGTTACTTTATTTACTGAACGTGTAATAAAAAAGGGTCAGTTAGATTTAACACATAATGTTGGCTTTCGAGACCATTCAAACCCTGTATTAATGTAATCAAACATTGAAATTCAACGATTTGGTACATTTGCAAACAGCTAAAATGATGTACTAAGTAAACCATAACTTGCTACCCTCAAATTTACAACATTTATTCTCAACAAAAGAGGAGAAATATAAGATGTAATTCAAAACATTCGTATGCACATAACATATTTAACACCTTTAGCATATCAGTGTGTGGACTTAAATTGTGGAAAAGATTAAGCCAGTGGTTCCCAAACTTTTTTCACCAAGTACCCCCTCAGAAAAAAACTTGTCTCTGCAAGCACCACCATAATGACCAACATTGAAATACAGTAGCATAGTAGACCTAAGTATTCATTCAAAAAACAAGGCAGAGGTTTTATTTAACAATTATATTGAATATTTTTGGCCAGTAACACTGTGTTTATACGTAGTAAAATACAACACTGTACCTTAATCAAGTGATTCTTTGGTGTACCACTAGATGGAGCCAGCGTACCACTAATGGTACACACATCACAGTTTGAGAATCCCTGGATTAAGCAACGAAGTTAAACAATGTAATAATAGGATCCATTTTAAGTAACTGTTCAAACCCAAAGTGTTTACAAAGTGCTAAAAAGAAGAAGATGTAATCATCTTTTGTTCTCTATCTTTGTTGTTGTTGTTTTTTATCCAATTTGATTTCATTATTTTGATTTTGTATGGTGTCCTTGAGTGCCCAGAAAGGCGCCTCATAAATAAAATGTATTATTAATATTATAAGAATCCTTTAAACGTTTCAAACCTTATAGAAAATTGAGATAATCTTGTTCATTTCATAATGTGAATTACAACATGTTTAACTGCTTATTGAGAACGATATTATGTATTAATAATGGATTTAGACTGGGACGGCGGTACAGGGGTTAGTGTGTGTGCCTCACAACAAGAAGGTCCTGGGTTCACTCTCAATGTTTCTGTGTGGAGTTTCCATGTTCCCCCGGGATTGTTCCCTCCGGGTACTCCGGCTTCCTCCCACCTCCAAAGACATGCACCTGGGGATAGGTTGATCAACAACAGTAAATGGTCCCTAGTGTGTGAATGTTGCGTTGGCCCTGTGATGAGGTGGCGACTTGTCCAGGGTGTACCCCGCCTTCCGCCCGAATGCAGCTGGGATAGGCTCCAGCACCCCCGCGACCCCGAGAGGGACACGTGGTAGAAAATGGATGGATGGATTCAGATTGTCTACAAGTCGAGAACAGGAGATCAAAATATGTGTTAGTAGTTGCTATGAAAAAGAAAAGAGGTATGATTAAATAAACTCTGGTTCTTCCTACTCCGTTTCAGACATGTTGCAATAAGAAATTGGACATATTTGCAGGGGAGTATGAAGCCAGACTCGAAGCTGCGACATCAGCTGCTTACTACTCTGAGACTTCATTGGATAAATGTGAAATAAAGGAGGCAGCACACAAATGGAAAAAAGGTAAATAACATCAAATATTTACTATTTACTTTATTACATGTAGTAAAAGTACTCAGTGACACTCCATTTGTGTAGTTATTAGCCTCAACTCCAGTGACCAGAATGTTAATGCTAACCAGCTAACGCTAAAGTGTTTAATGTGTTTGTGTTGTCTGCGTGAGATAAACACTGACATTTATTATTTATATATTGTTATTTACAGCTGAAATGGACCACAAAGAATCGCCTGGCACTCATGAATTCATCATTTACTGAGAGGATGACTTTCTGACTGTTGGACATTGTGGACAAAAGCCTGACTTTTTAAGAACAATTTGGTACGCTTTATTTAATAAATTATATCGTTTTGTATATTGTTGCTTTGTATTTCACTTACTTACGTTTTAGTAAAATAACTCTGACCTAATATTGTCTGATTATTTACATGGTATCAGTACAAAAATATAGTAAACCACTCCTCCATACGACATCAGCCTGATTTGTATAAACTACCCTGAACTGTCAAATGTGGTGGAAACACAAACGCCGAACAATGTGCTGGTTATGTTGCAGGTCCCAGGTAGCCAGGACAAGCAGTCAGATAATAATATCCTGTTATACAGGAGGAAAAAGCACACAGAACGTTTCAGTTATTCACAGACTGGTCGCTCTCATCAGAATTTATTAACAGAATTTACAAATCCACAATTCACTTAATTTCCCATATCTTTTGTCACTATTAATTATCATGTCAATGTCTTTTACTTTATCTTCACCTCTATTTTAATCAAAACACTCAATAAACTATAATTAAAGGGGAACATTATCACAATTTCAGAAGGGTTAAAACCATTAAAAATCAGTTCCCAGTGGCTTATTTTATTTTTCGAAGTTTTTTTCAAAATTTTACCCATCACGCAATATCCCTAAAAAAAGCTTCAAAGTGCCTGATTTTAACCATCGTTATATACACCCGTCCATTTTCCTGTGACGTCACATAGTGATGCCAACACAAACAAACATGGCGCATAGAACAGCAAGCAAAAGCGACATTAGCTCGGATTCAGACTCGGATTTCAGCGGCTTAAGCGATTCAACAGATTACGCATGTATTGAAACGGATGGTTGTAGTGTGGAGGCAGGTAGCGAAAACGAAATTGAAGAAGGAACTGAAGCTATTGAGCCATATCGGTTTGAACCGTATGCAAGCGAAACCGATGAAAACGACATGACAGCCAGCGACACGGGAGAAAGCGAGGACGAATTCGGCGATCGCCTTCTAACCAACGATTGGTATGTGTTTGTTTGGCATTAAAGGAAACTAACAACTATGAACTAGGTTTACAGCATATGAAATACATTTGGCAACAACATGCACTTTGAGAGTGCAGACAGCCCAATTTTCATCAATTAATATATTCTGTAGACATACCCTCATCTGCTCTCTTTTCCTGAAAGCTGATCTGTCCAGTTTTGGAGTTGATGTCAGCAGGCCAGGGAAGCGAGGGTCGATTTTCTTCTCTCGATCATCTTCGGTGGCATAAGGGACGGTGTGAGCCAAGACATCCAGGGGGTTTAGCTCTCTCGTCTGCGGGAACAAACTGCCGCCATTGCTTGCCGTGCTACCGAGGTCCTTTGTCCCTGAATTGCTCACACACTCCGGCAGATTCAATGGGGGTCTGGCGGCAGATTTCTTTGACTTTATCGTTGGAAATGCATCTGCTTTGAGTGTCGCAGGATATCCACACATTCTTGCCATCTCTGTCGTAGCATAGCTTTCGTCGGTAAAGTGTGCGGAACAAACGTCCAATTTCTTGCCACTTTCGCATCTTTGGGCCACTGGTGCAACTTGAATCCGTCCTTGTTTGTGTTGTTACACCCTCCGACAACACACCGACGAGGCATGATGTCTCCAAGGTACGGAAAACAGTCGAAAAAACGGAAAATAACAGAGCTGATTTGACTCGGTGTTTGAGAAAATGGCGGATTGCTTCCCGATGTGACGTCACGTTGTGACGTCATCACTCCGAGAGCGAATAATAGAAAGGCGTTTAATTCGCCAAAATTCACCCATTTATAGTTCGGAAATCGGTTAAAAAAATATATGGTCTTTTTTCTGCAACATCAAGGTGTATATTGACGCTTACATAGGTCTGGCGATAATGTTCCCCTTTAAACCGTTACTGTATCACTGGAATTATAACTACCATAACAATACTGTATGCCTTTGCCATGTATTTTAACATATCCACATCATCACTCCAAAACATACAATATAGTGTCCAATTAGACATTATTTCACGGTCTTGTCTTTCTCAGGAATATTCACCTTTAACTTAATGCACAATTTAGCAACATTCATTTAAATACTTTACTTTTCTTCATATTATTCTTCATATAATAGCAGCTTTCAGTTACTGTACTAGAAATGTTCACTGACCATTCCTGAGAGCTTAACTTATATGACCATGTCTTAACACAACAAAATAGCATGTAAAACCTCTTTCAGAACACACATATTATACAAAAATACATTATAAAGTCAATAAGAAAACGGGAGCTCTAATTTGGGAGTCTGAATTAGGATCAGAAGTTCCTATATAAACATTGCGCACTCACGTCGCCATTTTGTATTGATTACTGCAGCTGTGCACTGGATTCATTCACAAATACAAACTACAACTCACAAACACTTTAGAGTTAGGCTCCACCATCAGAATGTGTACTGAAACTTATAAAGATCACATGGATATTATTCAGTGAGTTGATTCACCAAAACTAACCTGTTATACAGGAGGAAAAAGCACACAGGACGTTTCAATTGTTCACAGACTGGTCGCTCTCATCAGAATGACAAGACACTTCCGGTCTGCAGGTGATCGCATTCAATTGGGAAGAAACGCCCTACTGCCCCCTACTGACCAATGTGAATACTGATAAATGTGGAATGACAGCTCCAAAAACGAATTCAAACCATAAAATAAAATCAATAAATAAACACAAAAATGTGACACATTGTGAGTCACAGTTAATTTGACATGTTGGTGGAGAGAGCGGACCTGCATACACAAAAATAATCTTTGAGTCATGGCCCGCTTTTTGGGACTGGGAGTGGGTTTAATGTATACAGCAGGGGTGTCAAATTCATTTTTTGGGGAACAACAATCCGTCAAAAATGGGGATGAAGAGGGGTAAAAAAAAGATGCAGAGAGAAAAGAGGTCAAAATAGCATATTCAGCATACATCAAGTCTGTGTGGCAGAGTAAAATGGCAAAAAAAAAAACTGCCCATAGAGTAGATAATAGCCAAGAATTGAATTGAAAGTGAATTCAACACAACAGATGTTTTCTCTCAGCATGTCAGAAACAGCGCCCTCTGCTGTGAGAGTGCCGCAAGTGTAAAAGGTTTACATCACCTGGTTATCCCAGGTAGTCCCTTTCTAGTACTAACCAGGCCTGAACCTGCAAAGGAGCTGCAAAAATGACCCTTTCATGAAAATGCCTCACAAATGGCGTGTGCACACATTAATGTTCAGTTCTTTTGTGGCTATGTGACTGTTGTCTTCCTTTGCTGCGGTTCAACGTGAGGCCATGTCAGGAACAAACACGCTTTGCTCAGCCAATCACAAGTCTCAAACTGCCGTTAGTCCCGCCCCTTAGCATCCAACAAACCGGTGTGACGTTCCATAAATAACCTGTGGATAAATATATATTAGTCAGGTTAGAGGAAAATAAAGACTTTGTCCTTTAATAGCAATTTAAAGTGTTCACTCACAGCAACTCTAAAAAGTCGGCGATTGGTGAATTGATAAATATGCTAATGAGGCCGGAAGCAGCTGGGTGCTCTCCCATTGGCCAATTTGTTGGGAGATAAAGTTGGCCAGAAGCGGAGCTGATTGGCTGATAAAGTTGTGTTGGAATAAGAGACGCTGATTGGTTCATTTCCCCAAATTGTGAAAATATTGACGGATTAAAAATTGCATGTTTAAAAATGACCGATCGTGGACTGTGTACGATTGTCACTTTAAATGACCATTAATGACATGGCCTTTGATTTCCACTAACCTGGCCAATATTTGACGACAGGACATTTTTGGAACGTCACACAGATGTTTGGGCTGGCAGGGGGCGGGACTAATGTCAGTTGTTGGACTTGTGATTGGCTGAGCCAAGCGTGTTTGTTCCTGACATGGCCTCAGCGTGAAGTGCAGTAAAAGGAAGACAACAGTCACACAGCCACAACACACACAACATTAGTGTGCGCATGCGTGCTAGACTGTAGGCTAAACAATAATGTTGCCCATTGTGTTTGATTTAAGTTGGTCATTTTTGCGAGGTTAGTCGGCTTACGGCCATACTACCCTGAACACGCCCGATCTCGGAAGCTAAGCAGCCTGCTTACTTTAAATGTTATGTTATCACTGCAACTGTTGCAACTTATTTTATCTTTGTGAAAATATCGGACACAGTGTGTTGTCAAGCTTATGAGATGCGATGCAAGTGTAAGCCACTGTGACACTATTGTTCATTTTTATTTATTTTTATAAATGTCTAATGATAATGTCAATGAGGGATTTTTAATCACTGCTATGTTGAAATTGTAACTAATATTGATACTGTTGTTGATAATATTCATTTTTGTTTCACTACTTTTGGTTTGTTCTGTGTCGTGTTTGTGTCTCCTCAATTGCTCTGTTTATTGCAGTTCTGAGTGTTGCTGGGTCGGGTTTGGTTTTGGAATTGGATTGCATTGTTATGGTATAGCTGTGTAATGTTTTGTTGGATTGATTGATAAAAAAATAAAATAAAAAATAAAATAATAAATAAATAAAAATAAAACAAATCGATTAAAAAAAAAAGAGAATCGATTCTGAATCGCACAAGGTGAGCATCGCGATTCGAATACGAATCGATTTTTTCGCACACCCCTAACATATATATATATATTAGGGCTGTCAAACGATTGTGTATTTTACCAAACAAAGAGCCTCTGATAAGATTTCTATAAATGCCGGATACTACAATTTGCAAGTCCCAGGATAGCACAGTGGGTAAGACTGTTGACTTGGAATGAAGTGTGCTGGGTTCAATCCCAGGTAGGTTGGTAGCATTTTGTTCCACCATAAGTCTCTGATTTGTTTTTTATATGAGCCAAAAAGAATAATTTGTCAGTGCCAGGATGGCCCAGTGGTTAAGACTCTTGATTAGGATTAAACAGTCCTGGGTTCAATACCAGTCTGGTTGACAGTATTTTATTCCACTGGTTTATAGTGTAGTTTACCCAGCAACAAGTCTCTGATTAGCTTTCTATACAAGTCGGATACAGGAATTCTCAAGACCCAGGATAGCACAGTGGGTAAGACTGTTGACTTGGAATGAAGGGTGCTGGGTTCAATCCCAGGTAATTTGGTACTATTTTGTTCCACCTAAGTCTCTGATTAGCTTTTTATATGAGCCGGAAAAAATGGCTTACCAGTGCCAGGATGGCCCAGTGTTTAAGACTCTTGATTCGTATTAAACAGTCCTGGTTTCAATACCAGTCTAGTTGACGGTATTTTATTCCACTGGTTTATAGTGTAGTTTACCCAGCAACAAGTCTCTGATTAGCTTTCTATACAAGTCGGACACAGGAATTCTCAAGACCCGGGATAGCACATTGGGTAAGACTGTTGACTTGGAGTAAAGGGTGCTGGGTTCAAATCCAGTAAGTTGACTTGCAACTTCTGAAGCTTTGATTGGAGGTGTCAGATGATATGTTTCACCTCCAAATGTAATGAAAACAAAATAATTAACTTATTTAATTTTTTTTTTAACTGTTCCAATTAACTTTATTTTATTTATTTTTTTAATCGTACCCAGGAGAGCTCATTGGTCAACCCTCTCTATTATTAAGTTTTACTCCTATTCCCCCCACCTCAGGAATTACACTCACACGCTCACTCGCACATACTCATACACACACACACACACACGCACTCTCTCTCTCACACACACAGGTAACCCCTGAGGTGTATTCATTGACTATTTGACAATTATTATCTTTAGCTTTGACTTAATTTTTTAAACTCTATGTTATTCAAGCAATGAGCACATAATTTTACTCAATGTATGTCGTTTTGACGACATTCAGCCAAATTAACAATTACTTGTGTGGGGTTTGAACCAAGTGCCCCTGTATTGGGAGCTCACAGTGTTGACCATTGAGCTATCCTGGGTCCCATCGTAAGCTGATTTTCGCTCATATACAAATGCAATCAGTGGACTATGATAGAGGTGAAACAAAAACCTACGTTTTCCTAGTCATGGATTTGAACCTCATATGACTGACTGAGAGGTAGCAGTCTTAACCACCATGCTACCCAGGGTCTTGTGATGACTTCCTTTTTGTTCATATACAAATGCAATCAGTGAACTATTCTAGAGATAAAACAAAACAACTAAAGTTTCAAAGTAAGAGATTTGAACCCACCACTACTGACTGAGATGCAGCAGTCTTAACCACTATGCTATCATGGGTCTGGCAGAGTTGGAATTCTGGGGAGCCCACAGTGTTGACTATTAAACTATCCAGAATCTTGTTGATTCATGAGTTTTGTTTATTTACAAATGCAATCAGTGATATATGATAGAGGTAAAACAAATTCCTCAACTTTAAAAGTCAAGGATTTGAACCCAGTACTACGGACTCAGAGGCAGCATTCTTAACCACTGTTCTATCCTGGGTTTTCTTCACTGATGTAATGGTAAACTAGTAAACTAGTAACTTACGATTGAGGTGATACAATAAAATAGAACTAACTATTTTTCGCCGTGACAAGAGGTGACATCCCTGCAGCAAACATCTGCTGAGCGAGTCATTCTCGATGTGGGTGGTGCTTCACTTTAGTGTTCAGGTTTGCAATTAAGTTGCTGGTTAGTTTGACATGTTGGTGGAGAGAGTGGACCTGCATACACAAAAATAATCTTCGAGTCATGGCACGCTTTTTGGGACTGGGAGTGGGTTTAATGTATACAGCAGGGGTGTCAAACTCATTTTTTGGGGAACAACAATCCGTCAAAAATGGGGAAGAAGAGGGGTAAAAAAAAGATGCAGACAGAAAAGAGGTAAAAAATAGCATATTCAGCATACGTCAACCCCGAGATAAGATAATGTGTTGAAGATTTGCCTTCCATCAGTCGCCGCGTCAGCATTTCCATTAGCTTTATTCTTCTTTCTGGCTCTCAACGAAGGCCGACGCTTCCCTTGCCTCTCCCTTGTCGCCCCTGCTTTTGCTTCTTTAATTTGTCTTGTCTTAACTTTCTTAGAGCCTCTTTTTTTGCACTGCTCTCCAACATTCAAAGAATGGAATTAATCAAATGGGCCCTCCAGAGAAATTGACAAGATCTTTCCGGGTTCGTGGAAACCAGCCTGTCCAGACGGAATGTTTGTTGCTTAATAAACGATGGACTCTTAAGAGAATGGAGGGTCGTGTGCCTGGCAATTCTTTTAGTCTAGGACGTTGAAGATATCTACCTATTCAGAATCATGATAAGAGGACATCTGCTGAGTAAGCATTGCCCTGGTGTATCGACAAATTCTTAAGATGCAACAAACGATTGATAGGATTGACACAGCTGTGGGCACTCAGAATTTGAACTAAATCACAAACTGGATAACATCTCGGAGAAGCTTTCTGCTCTGCAAGACAACATTATGACCAATTTGAGAGCGATAACTATCAACTCGAGCAGATGAACCTATTGGAATGCATCTGCTCGCCCTAACCAAAACAATTCATATCTACAGTTTGGCTCCCTCTACACTGGCCTTGGCCAGCGAGTCCACTGCAACAAAAGACGCTCTCAAATCCCTTCCCCACTTCCTTTCAAGGACACTTGGGATGTTTTTGACTCTGGTGGACGAGATGTCAGACGCCTCCACAGCAACCAGCTAAGTTGTAAGGCTGTAAGGGCCAAATGGAGCGACTTCGAAGCTCATGGGCTGCTCTAATTCAGAAAAGAACAATCCTACTTCACCCCCCCCCGTGGTATGATGGCTAGCAAAGCAGCGCCCTGGGTGGCTGCAGTTTCAGGCTGGATAACACCCCCGCACACTCCGCCCCCTCCAAGTTTGTATGCTGTTATATGCTCGTATGTGATTCTAACGCTTGAGGTTTTCATCTAGTATCAAACTGAGCCCCCCCACCACCACCACCAAGAGAACCTTAGTTTGGGGTTTGCCTTTTTTTATCCACCACCTTACCCCAATCAGTCTATTTAGCAACAAATACTCTACTGCCCCGTAAACAAACTTCATCGGATTTGAAAACAACATTCCATTCAACGGTGGGCATGATGTTGACCTCGTCGGCCTGGCCCACACAAAGGCCCACGTTTCCTGCGACGTCCACAGCGGACAACACCACTCTGTTTGCACAGCAGGAGGCCGTGTAGGAGACCACAGTGATGCTCTCGCCGTCTGGCCCGACCTCTACGCTCGTCTCGAGGGTGCCGTTCCCTTCAAGGACGGTGATGTCAACGACCGTCCCATTGATGCCGTCGGTCACGTTGGCCATGAAGTCCCACACAAAGTATTTGCAGAGTGATTCATCTGCAGGACAGCCGCTGGATGTATTAGCCAGGCACACTGGCGTAGCGTTATCTGTCACCTGGGGACAGAAAGGCAAGGACATTGGGACACCGTCTGAAACTAGAACAATCTGGTTCATCTGGATCTTTAAAGGGGAACATTATCACAATTTCAGAAGGGTTAAAACCATTAAAAATCAGTTCCCAGTGGGTTGTTTTATTTTTCGAAGTTTTTTTCTAAATTTTACCCATCACGCAACATCCCTAAAAAAAGCTTCAAAGTGCCTGATTTTAACCATCGTTATATACACCCGTCCATTTTCCTGTGACGTCACATAGTGATGCCAATACAAACAAACATGGCGGATAGAACAGCAAGGTATAGCGACATTAGCTCGGATTCAGACTCGGATTTCAGCGGCTTAAGCGAAATTGAAGAAGAAACTGAAGCTATTGAGCCATATCGGTTTGAACCGTATGCAAGCGAAACCGACGAAAACGACACGACAGCCAGCGACACGGGAGAAAGCGAGGACGAATCCGGCGATCGCCTTCTAACCAACGATTGGTATATGTGTTTGTTTTTAAGTGTTGTAATGTTTTTAAGCTAAATTATTGGTAAACACAGTTTATGTATAATAATTTACGTAAAACCGCGAGTAATGAATAAAGTTTTCATCAATTAATATATTCTGTAGACATACCCTCATCCGCTCTCTTTTCCTGAAAGCTGATCTGTCCAGTTTTGGAGTTGATGTCAGCAGGCCAGGGAAGCTAGGGTCGATATTCTTCTCTTGATCATCTTCGGTGGCATAAGGGACGGTGTGAGCCAAGACATCCAGGGGGTTTAGCTCGCTCGTCTGCGGGAACAAACTACCGCCATTGCTTGCCGTGCTACCGAGGTCCTTTGTCCCTGAATAGCTCACACACTCCGGCAGATTCAATGGGGGGTCTGGTGGCAGACTTCTTTGACTTTATCGTTGGAAATGCATCTGCTTTGAGTGTCGCAGGATATCCACACATTCTTGCCATCTCTGTCGTAGCATAGCTTTCGTCGGTAAAGTGTGCGGAACAAACGACTGACCATTTTCGTCGGCTTTCCCCACACCCTCGTATTTTGAACAAAGTCCGTCCAATTTCTTGCCACTTTCGCATCTTTGGGCCACTTGAATCCGTCCCTGTTCGTGTTGTTACACCCTCCGACAACACACCGACGAGGCATGATGTCTCCAAGGTACGGAAAACAGTCGAAAAAACAGAAAATAACAGAGCTGATTTGATTCGGTGTTTGTAATGTGTTTGAGAAAATGGCGGATTGCTTCCCGATGTGACGTCACGTTGTGACGTCATCTCTCTGAGAGCGAATAATAGAAAGGCGTTTAATTCGCCAAAATTCACCCATTTAGAGTTCGGAAATCGGTTAAAAAAATATATGGTCTTTTTTCTGCAACATCAAGGTATATATTGACGCTTACATAGGTCTGGTGATAATGTTCCCCTTTAAGCTTTTCGCTTACCGTGAACACAGAAAACCTAAGTACGACATTGTTACTATTGATGGCAGCTGCATCCTCCGCTCCGATGGTGAGCGTCACGTCCGTTCCCGACAACGCTTCTGCAGGAGCGGTGAGAATCACCGTGCCGCTGGCAATCCCACCGCTGTCGTCTCCTATGGTAACACTGCCGGGCGATGTTACTGAGAAGTCGCGGTCGTTGGTGGCGCTCACAGTGAACGTCCCCATTGCGCCATCGTCTATGACGCCACCATTGGTCAGGGCGACAGTGAAGGGGATGGTGACGGAAGAGCCAGCTTCTATGATGGTGGTGTTAGGTAGAGCCTGTAATAGTGGTATGGAGAATGATAATAGCTTTGGTTTAGCACCAGTAACAAACATTTCAAAGATGATGGTAAATAAAAAGTGGCGGGGCTTACATTGACAACAATGTTGGAAGTTCTGATTCGAGTGGGGGCCTGTCTCTGGAAGCTGCCTGGCGTCATCCTTGACGTTAAGCTGCCTGTTTTTCCTTTCAGTAGAACCACATATGTACCTTCTGCAATGTTACTGAACGTCACCACGTAGATTGAATCTGTTATTGGCTGTGGGGTAAAAGACAAGGTTTAGTCAAATAGATGTCTGCCTGACACAAAAACAAGGGTCTTGGACTGTAATGCATTCGCCAGTTGCATTTGATGGGACGTTCACAGTATGTTTGATTTTTTCTTTGCATTTCATGTTTAATTAAGATGAGTCACATAATGATTACTTGAGATGGAATTTATGGCTATTTGAAGGGAGGCGGATCTTATGGAGCATTTCCAAAAAGCTGTCTTTTTCAAACTAGGAAACAATCGATTCGTTATTGCATTTTCAAACAATTTAAATTTACTGTATTTTCCGGACTATAAGGCGCACTTAAAATCCTTTTTATTTCTCAAAAGTCGACAGTGCGCCTAATAACCCGGTGCGCCCAATGTACGGAATAATTCTGGTTTTGCTCACCGACATCGAATAAACTTTATTTGGTACGTGGCGTAATGATAAGTGTGACCAGTAGATGGCAGTCAAACATAAGAGATACGTGGTAAGAGGTATGAAGGCAACATTTTATATGTTCCATTGAAAATATAGAACATTACACATGGCGCTCAAAAATCTATCAAAATGTATTAGTATGACTTTGGTACGCTATGAAGCCGCACCGCTTGATGGATTGTACTGTGCTTCAACATACGAGTATTATTATGGTGTGTGTATAAGGTAAGACATATTATCTGCCGTTTTGTTTCACAATATTATGCAAAAGCAACTTTTCTTACCTTCTGGTACCTGCTGATCTGTATTTGGGATCTTCATAAATCCTGAAAAATTGCGCGCGTCTGCCTTTGTAGTTCGTGAGGATGCCTTAGTCGATAAGCTTCTTATTTTTCTCTCTCTTCTTGTTATGTGACATTCATCCTCCGCTGTTGCCATTTACATTATAAAGTATTGTAAAGTTCTTACTTATATCTGTCAGTAAACTCGCCATGAAAGCGCTAAAACATACCGGTGTTGTGAGTTTACATTATTCACCCAAGGAACTTTAGTTAATAGAGTTACGGTCGGACGGTTTTTCACGGGACACATTTACGGCCTTGATGTTGTTTCCGGATGCTGCTCCGTTATTGATTTAAGTAAAGTCTGAGTGTCATTAAAACAGTTAGCTCCATCTTTTGACACTTCTTCCACTCCCGTCCTTGTACGCTACACCGCTACAACAAAGATGACGGAGAGAAGCCGCTGTCGAAGGTGAGCCACGTAAATAAGACCGCACGACGCATCCTGAAACGACTGTCAGAAAGCGACTTGAAGATGGTCTGTAAAACATAATCTTTGCAACATTTTGACCAAAGAACCACCATTACATGTTATGTAGACCACAAGGAAATGTTTTAAATTTAGAAAAAAATAATAACATGACCCCTTTAATGCGTCTTATAATCCGATGCGCCTCTTGTATGAAAAACGAGCTGAATAGACCCGCTCATCGGCAGTGCGCCTTATAATCCGGTGCGCCCTATGGTCCAGAAAATACGGTATGTGTTTTAGAGCAACATAAAAAATGTAACATATATACTGAAACAACTCTGACATGGGCTCAACCTGTTATACCGTATTTTTCGGACTATAAGTCGCAGTTTTTTTCATAGTTTGGCCGGGGGTGTGATTTATACTCATGAGCGACTTATGTGTGAAATTATTAACACATTAGCGTAAAATATCAAATAATATTATTTAGCTCATTCACGTAAGAGACTAGACGTATAAGATTTCATGGGATTTAGCGATTAGGAGTAACAGATTGTTTGGTAAACGTATAGCATGTTCTATATGTTATAGTTATTTGAATGACTCTTACCATAATAATATGTTACGTTAACATACCAGGCACGTTCCCAGTTGGTTATTTATGCCTCATAAAACGTACACTTATTCAGCCTGTTGTTCACTATTCTTTATTTATTTTAAATTGCCTTTCAAATGTCTATTCTTGGTGTTGGGTTTTATCAAATAAATTTCCCCAAAAAATGCGACTTATACTCCAGTGCGACTTATATATGTTTTTTTTGTGGTTGGGGGCGTGGCTAAAAGGGGAGGAGTATATTTACAGCTAGAATTCACCAAGTCAAGTATTTCATATATATATATATATATATATATATATATATATATATATATATATATATATATATAAAATAAATACTTGAATTTCAGCGTTAATTTATTTACACATATACACACACATAACACTCATCTACTCATTGTTGAGTTAAGGGTTGAATTGTCCATCCTTGTTCTATTCTCTGTCACTATTTTTCGAACCATGCTGAGCACCCTCTCTGATGATGCATTGATGTGTGGCACGCACAAAAGTGCTTTCATCAAATGCACTAGATGGCAGTATTGTCCTGTTTAAGAGTGTCACAACATTGCTGTTTACGGCAGACAAACTGCTTTACGGTATACAAAAACGTGACTGCTGCTGTTGTTGTGTGTTGTTGCCGCGCTGGGAGGACGTTAATGAAACTGCCTAACAATAAACCCACATAAGAAACCAAGAACTCGCCCTCCATCATTCTACAGTTATAACGGGATTTATATATCCCGCCTGAATTTCGGGAGAAAATTTGTCCCGGGAGGTTTTCGGGAGAGGCGCTGAATTTCGGGAGTCTCCCGGAAAATCCGGGAGGGTTGGCAAGTATGTGTTAAGCAATGTCAGCTAAGATTGATCTGAGAGCCAGATTCAGCCATCAAAAGAGCCACATCTGGCTCTAGAGCCATAGGTTCCCTACCCTTGGGCTAGGGCTAGGCAGATGTTAGCTGTACATTTTCATATGAAGCACCCTGTCATTCATTAATTGACATTCTGTATGCAAAACTGAAGCCCAACACGGATTATTATACTAAACAACTTGCCTCCAATGTCCCGTTGACCTCTGTTCCGTCCAAGGTGTTTAACAGTCCGACCTGTGTGACACTTACACCGTCACTTCCTGTCAGTGTTACCAAGAGGCTGATGTTTCCGCCTGAAAGTTTGCACGTGAGACAAAATGTCATTTTCACATACGACTGTTAACAAGGATGGATGACCGCTTTTCACAACTGAATTGAAAGAAATGTTTGACCTGAAATAGGTCGGCCTTCTTGCGGAAATAAGTCTGTGGAGACTCCATCCTTGACTTCCACGAGGTTGTAGACAAAGTCCAATGAACTTTGACCTGATGCCAGCATTGGGAAAACAAATATTAACCTTTAAGAAAACGTATACGCCACTTTTGGGTTCTACCACTGACCTATGACTTTTACAGAGTAGGGATCGGTGGAGTTCACACTGATTTCCCACAGTCCGGTCTCACTGTCGTTGTTGAGCCTCAGTCGTCTGAGGTTACTTGCCGAGCTGAAAGATGCCAGAGGTTCACTGACCTCGCTGGAGGTCTGAGTTGCACCTGGGAGGGAACGAGAGGAAGGTCGGATCGGCACAAACAGTCGGTGCCTTCATGGCTGATGTTGTTAAAAGGACATTTACCGGTGGGGCTGCGGAGGGTAAAGGTGAGAGATGGCGCTCCTGTGAGGAGGATAGTTATGTTGCTTAGTGTGTCGTCGATGAAAAATGAGAAATCACAAGCCGCTCCGGGATCCTTCACATCTTGAAAAACAGTCACCTGAAAGACACTGGCATGAATTAATCCACGTCCCAAACTTTATTCACGTCTTTTCCCCTCCCTCCTTATCTTACCACGGCGATGGCTATGGAATCCTCGATAAAAATCGTAACCATTGAGAGATCTGAGTTAGGGACTTCGATGGTCAGACCTCCAGAGGCCAAGGCAATTTCCCGGTACAAGTCAGCCTGTGTTTGAGTCACAAACCTGGGTGCCACACCTTCAAGTTCTCTTTTTCTCCTTCGATTCAGGAGGTCTGTTAGCATGAACGTCACCTAAAAATGAGAAAACTCAATTAAAACCTAGGTAGACACTGTTTCATCACGTTTCTATAGAACACTGTACGTGAAGGGTTCAAGATGTTATTCGAACTTTCTTAAAGGGGAACTGCACTTTTTTGGAAATTTGCCCTTCACCCACAATCCTCATGTGAGACAAAACACATGTCTGACCATTTTCTGTTCGTTGCAAATAGTGAAAAACTGCCAGCAAGATGCAGGTAAGATACGATTCGGTCCGAATATGAAGCCCTCTGTAAAAACTAAATAATTGAGTCTACCTTGCTGTGACGTCACAAGCCAGACTGCAAAACCCTTGTGGTCAGAGCCATCCAAAACTGAATATATGGTTTGATGTTTTGGCATTGTTTTACTTGAGTATCCAACATGTATACGTCAGAAATAGTGAAAATCATCATTCACCCTGCTGGGGAGCTGGGATGCATCTTATTGTATCAGAAGCAAGAAGAGTATAAAACAGACTCACCGAAGACCTGGTGCTCTCTATAAGGGCAAGGATGGTGCTTCTTAGTTCAGGATCTTTTGCTGGAGCATCAGTGAAGAGAAAGATGTCAGAAAAGCGCGGGGCCGCAGTTAAGGCAAGCTGTCAAAAACAGGACATGACATATAAAAAGGCAAGAAACTACATTTGATCTCTGACCGAAAAGAAAAGTAATTGAATATACATTTTGTTAATAATAAAATCTCATTGTTTTATTTAACAGTGAGTTGATAATTATAACTGTGCTGTCTGCTAGTTATATAATGATTTCTTACACTTCTGACTCTCATTATGAAGTATTACGTACTTAAATTTTGTATCACTATTTAATATAGGATAGGGGTCAGCAACCCGCGGCTCTAGAGCCACATGCGGCTCTTTAGCGGCGCCCTGGTGGCTCCATGGAGCTTTTTCAAGAATGTATGGAAATGGAAGAAAAATGGGGTGAAAAATATGTTTTTTGTTGTAATATGGTTTCTGTAGAAGGACAAACACGACACAAACCTTCCTAATTGCTAGAAAGTCCACTGTTTAATATTTTTGTGTCTATGTTTTAATAATGAGAGTATTTGGTGAACATGGTTTTGTCCTACTAATTTCAGCGGATCTTGAACTCATCATAGTGTGGACTGTGACACAACAGTTTGTTGACATGTACAACTTTCTCCGATGCTGCCACAGAAAGACGTGTTTTATGCCACTCCTTCTTTGTCTCATTTTGTCCACAAAAACGTTTTATGCTGGTGGAATTATGAAAAGATTCTGCACACACCTGCAATCCAGACAAGCTAAACTCTGGAAGGTCACCTCCTCCAGAGGCAGTCAGCAAATTGATTTGCTCCATAAAAAAAGCTGCATCGGTCGTCTGTAGCACAGGTCCAAAATCTACAAAAAGAAAAACATTAAGTTCCAAATAATGATGCACAATTTTAAAACATGTTCTACACCAATACCTTGTGTAAGTTATGAAACATGAACTACAGTAACATGTCAAGAGTTTTACGTATATTTGGAAACACAAGTCACACTGTTCCATGTTGTTATGAATTAGACACCGTTGTTGGCCTGACCGCAGGATGCAGAGACGATTGGCAGCATGCAGGTAAAATAATATTTTAATAATAAAAATAAGGTGGCACCAGCGTGGAAGAAACAAAGGTAAGTAAAATAAAAATTAAACAGCCAAACAGGAACCAAGGCATAAACAAACAATTTACAAGTATAAGGAACACCGGGTACAGCGTGACGTGTACAGCAACCAACCATTGTCTGAACCAGCATTGCCTCATGTATTTATGGACTCTGTGGCACATTGTAGAAATAAAATAAACAAAAACAACCAGGAAAAATGGAGTAATGATACAAATTTAAAACCCAAAGATGTGGTTTTGATATTATGTTTTAGTCATTTTTCAAGCCTATTTCATTACAATTTTTATGATGTCACGCCACCGCCATATTGAGGGAATATGCCAAAACAATATTTTTTATTTCATGTACTTGAAGGCTCCACGCCACTGCTGTTCTTTTAATTAATATAAAATAGTTAAAAGTTAAAGTTAAAGTACCAATGATTGTCACACACACACTAGGTGTGGCGAAATTATTCTCTGCATTTGACCCGTCACCCTTGATCACACCCCTGGGAGGTGAGGGGAGCAGTGAGCAGCAGCGGTGGCCGCGCCCGGGAATCATTTTTGGTGATTCAAACCCAATTCCAACCCTTGATGCTGAGAGCCAAACAGGGAGGTAATGGGTCCCATTTTTATGGTCTTTGGTATGACTCGGCCGAGGTTTGAACTCACAACCTACCGATCTCAAGGCGGACACTCTAACGTTGACTAGGGTTTTTATTTTTATTTTTAGCATTTTTTTGTATTTATAAGCACGCTTTCGATGCTGTACAGTACTTTTTTAAGTATAGCTACCTCTTGGCAGCTGGTACTGCAATTTAAATTACAAACAGTAATCTTAAAAACATGACGAATGTCAATAAAGTAGCAAATTTTAAAATGCCTGGGTTCAGTTTTTTTTTTTTTTTTTCACCGGGGTATCGTAAACATATCTAAAATCTGTAATAACTACTGAAATGATGGTATCGTGGCAACCATATTATACTTCTCGCCGTCATTGGTACATATTTGGACCAAAGCAGTGTGACGAAAAAAATATGAATCTGCTATTTCTGTCCAATGTTGTGTTTGTGTACACAATATCATCAACCCAAAATAGTGTACCTGGATCACTGAAAGGAACCAGTATGTAGAATGGAGGTTCCAGACCAGTGTCCAATCGACTTGCGACGATGTTATTGGAAACTCTTCTCACTTCAGCTATTTCCTGAGTCATACTGCCTGTTGTGTCGATGACAAAACATAGCACAGGGGCAAAAGAGAGGCCTGCCAGCCTGCAGGAACGCAAGAGAGACAACTCATACATATTATGCCTTCATGATTTATTATCTTACGTCTGATCAACTGATGGTCATTTGACCTGAGAACCGAGAATTGCTTTTAAAGTCTCTTACCGTAGAAAATCCTGGTCTCCTACACCTATTCTGATGTTCTCCAGGAGATCCAAACTAGCTGTCAGAGCCAAATCAGCTGCTTCTTGGTGGAGAAAGCCATGCCTGGAGTCGAGGGTGTCCTTATTGATGCCTCCCACTGGTTCCTGTGTGCTTGTCAAGTCTAGAGGACCTCCATCACTGCATTTACCTTTGAGTATGAAGACAAAGTAAGTGAACATCATTCTTAGTGATGCTGAGTATACACGGTTATATCCCCTCATTCAGGCCTGAGTGGTATGGCCTACAAATAAAATATCAGATTTGGGAAAACAGGGCTGCACTTTATTTATTTACGAAGTATATGCCTGGCCATCCACTTCATGTCCCTTACTTAATCTGGTTTGTGTGGAAACTCGGTACGCCTCCATACCATATCAATTGTTTCATACTCCCAACAAATCTAACGATGAATAGATCTATAGTAACACACCTAGTACCGAATATAAATTATGCTCAGAATTAATATTCGTAATCTGACAAAATATTACCTTCTGGCTTATTTGGGAAGGATCGGTCAAAGTAACCGGATGTGAGAAGGCCCCCATCCAGCACAGCAGGCAAAATGTTGTCGGTACAGTCGTCACCTATACAGTTTGTACAAGTTGGAACAGTTGGGCCTGCAAAGAAATTGAGCAAATGTCAGAAAAACTCTAAAATGCAATAAACAATATCTGAAAGAAAATATTTAATATATAATAATATATTTATTCGGCCCGCGAATGAATGATCTATGGCCCCCGGGATGATATTTGATTAGTATTAGAACCAGCCCGCAGGCCTGCTGCTGTTTTGCATGCACCAATACTCCATCAGTGTTGGTGCTAGGAATTTTCAAAGTCTAAAAAATGGGGGTCCCACAGTAAAGTTTTGGGGTCCCACTTTTTTGCAACCGTTTTGAAAACAAATGATAAATGTATGCATTATCCTGTTTAGAGATGTCCGATAATGGCTTTTTTGCCGATATCCAATATTCCGATATTGTCCAACTCTTAATTACCGATTCCGATATCAACCGATACCGATGTATACAGTCGTGGAATTAACACATTATTATGCCTAATTTTGTTGTGATGCCCCGCTGGATACATTAAACAATGTAACAAGGTTTTCCAAAATAAATCAACTCAAGTTATGGAAAAAAATGCCAACATGGCACTGCCATATTTATTATTGAAGTCACAAAGTGCATTTTTTTTTTTTAACATGCCTCAAAACAGCAGCTTGGAATTTGGGACATGAGGAGGTTGAGGTGGGCGGGGTTGAGGTGAGGGGGGGGGGGCGGGGGGGGGGGGGGGGGGGCTAGGGGGGTGCCGGGGGGTGTATATTGTAGTGTCCCGGAAGAGTTAGTGCTGCAAGGGGTTCTGGGTATTTGTTCTGTTGTGTTTATGTTGTGTTACGGTGCGGCTGTTCTCCCGAAATGTTGTTTGTCATTCTTGTTTGGTGTGGGTTCACAGTGTGGCGCATATTTGTAACAGTGTTAAAGTTGTTTATACGGCCACCCTCAGTGTGACCTGTATGGCTGTTGACCAAGTATGAATGGCATTCACTTGTGTGTGTGAAAAGCCGTAGATATTATGTGGCTGGGCCGCGCTCTATACTTCTGCCTATGTCCGTGTACACAGCGGCGTTTTAAAAAGTTATACATTTTACTTTTTGAAATCGATACCGATATTACATTTTAAAGCATTTATTGGCCGATAATATCGGCAGTCCGATATTATCGTATATATATACATATATATATATATATATATATATATATACACACATACATATATATATATACACATACATACATATATATATATATACACATACATACATATACATACATATATATATACACACATACATACATATACATATATATATACATATATATATATATATACATATACACATATATATATATATATATATATATATATATATATATATATATATATATATATTTATATACATACATACATACATACATACATATACACACACACACACACACACACACACACACACACACACACACACACACACACACACACACACACACACACACACACACACACAGGTATATAATATATATATTTTATTTTATTATTATTATCTTTTTTTTTTACTTGTCCCATGGGCCGGATTTTGGACGCTGGCGGGCCGAATTCGGGATCCGTAGTTTGGGGACCTCTGGTTTAGCTTAATGTCCATGTCACCTAGTTCAGTGTGCAAAACCAGAAGACTAGATTGATCATCACCTTTAAAGATAAGGTTTTTGGTGCAAAGTACACAAAATTGGCTTTCCTGATTACATTTTTATGTTAAAAATTGTCTTAATTTGGAGTGGCCTAGTCATCACCTTTTTATGTTGTATTTGTCACAGGTTAAGATATAGTCCAATTAAGTATGTAAGAAACTCAGTGTGTCCTCTGTGGCATGCCTTACCTTACTGTAAAATACGCACATCTACGCAACAACCTACCAGCTAGACTATCAAGAGGTAGGGCAGGTGTGATCAAGGCGTCATAAGGAGCCGTGTTCCCCAACTCCACCCAGTTACTGTGGCTGTAGAAGTCCTAGGAGTACAGATATCATGTATTGTTTGTTGGTTGCATCTGACCTCCAGGAAATACGCCAACTAGTTTCTCTACAAACTCACCTGCAGAGTGTGAAGTACTTCCCCAAGAATAGAGCGCGCTGTGATGAAGTTTCCCATGTCCGTACTGGCCCTGACAGCAGACACACCTAACAGAACAATACCAGAGAGTTAATACGTAATAAGGAAATAAAACCATTTAATCTGGCCCTGAGTTTCAGTTAAAAAGATAATTACCATCATTTTAATTGTAACAATTAACTGTAGGTGTGGCGGAACCACCTCAGCAAAGTTATCAATCAAGTCTGCTGTACGCTGGTTTACATCAGTAGGTGAACAGTGTTGTTCCTGATCAGCACAGTTCAAACGTCTCTCTCATAACTTCCCCGTCGGCCAGGGAAAAATCAGATATATGCCAATAATAAGCCGTAAGGAAGGACTGTTCAACACATTTTTAGTGGACTAGATTTTAAAAAGGCACAATACATCAAATGCTTATTTTGTTCTTTATGTTTTGACATTACTGCGATGTTTCGTCTATGACCTACAGTTCAATAAAATAACGTTTTCCGACCTTTTTCTCGAGTTGTTGAAATAAGGCCATTACAGTACACTGATGTGTTATTATAGCACAGTGTGTACAGCATATAGTGTACAGTGTGTCTACAATAATGTATGTCGCCAAAGATGTGTTCATTTATTTGTTTAAAATGGTTTTCCTGGGGTCCATCACACAAGACTTTAACACAACATCAAAACAAAAACTCAAAAATACATACAAAAGACACTCAGATTAGTATGAATAGACAAAGTAGAACAGCCATGCCCTTGACTGAGAAACAATTATTGGATTTTGTTTAATTACTCGTCTGAAAAGAAACAAATGGCAAATAATGTGATAAAAACGTTCAGCTCAGGAGCAACAAGAGCAACTTATTTAATGGTAGCAATGAAACTACTTAGGTTACATTAAGTAAAAATGAAGTCATGTATTATGACTAATGTGTTATGACAATCATACAATCATAAAATGACCAGTCAGCAATTTGATTCTCGCAAAGTATCAATATTAGGAAAAAAAATGCCCGAAAAGTAATTGGTATAGAATAGAATAGAATAGAAAGTACTTTATTGATCCCTGGGGGAAATTCAGCACCACAGTTCGCTCACAATAAACACTTAGGTATTTTTTACATGTGAATAATATAAACACAGTCTATTATACAGCATTATTCACATGTGAATAATATAAATATAGATTTAATTTTTATGGCATACACAAATCTGGCATTGCCCGTAACTACTTTGTTGGTTTTCTTTACTTTGGCTGTCATCCGGCCTTGTCACGACAGGGTTTTCGCAGCTTACTGCGGGGTTCGGACATGGCGTGCAGGTAAAAACATGATTTAATTCTCAAAAAATCAAAGGAGTACAAAAAAACGGAAAACAAGCCGAAGGCACTACGTGCTGATCGCACTTGGAGCTATCGCCATCACTTAGCATGGACTTGAGACAAGTAATACTCACGAAGACAAGGCTACCACTTAGCATTGGCTAGGAGACAAGCAAAACTTTCATAGACAAGAAAACAATGACGCCATCCTGACTGACAGGCAAAGGCACGCATAAATAATGCCTCTGATTAGTGCTCGGGAAACAGGTGAGCGTCCCGAACACCAATCAGAGACAGGTGAACACAATGAGCAACCATGGCAACCAAAACAAACTCAGAGGTGCACAAACAGGAACTAAAGGAGTCCAAAACTAACAGAAAATACAAAACATGATCCGGACCACGAATCATGACAGGCCTCAGCTTGGCAGAAACGATCTCGCTGGCTAGATAGAGAGAATTAACCAAATGTGACTTTTGCAGTGACATTTGGCTTCAGAAAAAAAAAAAGAAGCGATTATGTGGCTTTGGATTTAGCCTGCTCAGTTAGAGTGTTTTTTTTGTTTTAATATATTTTCTGTAGGATAACAAACATGACATAAACCTTCCTAATTGTTAGAAATCCCACTGTTTATGTTATAAATGCTTCACTGATGAGAGTAATTGGCAAGCACCGTTTTGTCCTACTAATTTCAGCGATCCTTGAACTCATCGTAGTTTGTTTACATGTACAACTTTCTCTGATGCTGCCACAGAAAGACGTGTTTTATGCCACTCCTTCTTTGTCTTATTTTGTCCACCAAAACGTTTTATGCTGTGCGTGAATGCACAAAGGTGAGCTTTGTTGATATTTGGTCAATCCGTGACGGCAAGCTAATCGATGCTAACACGCTATTTAGGCTAACTGCATGTACATATTGCATCATTATGCCTCGTTTGTGGGTATACTTGAGCTCATTTAATTTCCTTCACTTATGTCCTCTGTGTATTTAATTTATATTTGCATGTCTCATGACACATTATCTGTACGTAACATTGACTGCATTTCTGATAGTTGTTTGTGTGCAATGTTGTTCCAGACCACAGCAAACGTTACCCCGCTTGCAAAGATTGAAATCCATTAGAAGAAGACAGCCTGCCGTTTCCTTTAACTTGGGCACACACGTCTATACCTTTGCCCATTCTAAGACAGTCATTTCCAGGAGTTATCTCACCCTCTGAGAAGCCTCCATTGTTTTCCAATGTTGCAAAAATGTGTAGAATAAAAATTAAAATACAACATTTCTGTCAACGTAGATTTGCGTCAGCCTTTGATAGTAGGCTAATATAGCTAATATAGACACTTGCATCATGTGTTGCCTTCATTATAACACTTATATAAGGCTTTTATTTATTTTATTTATTTTTTGGTCCAATATGGCTCTTTCAACATTTTGGGTTGCCGACCCCTGCCCTAAATGAACCCACAGAGTCCCTGGAATCCACTTTGAGAACCACTGTAAAACAGCATTCCATCAAACAGTAACATGGAGCTATCTTTTGAAAGATGCTGAGTGAGAGGAAGCGACAGCAGAGAGATATGTTGGCTCTATCTCTTGGTTGAAATGAAATATTCACAAACAATGTATTTTGTCAATATTCCCTTTAAAATGTCCATTTCTTATTTCTGGTAATTAAGGCTAGCATTAGGAGGCCACAGTGCAGGTCATCAGTCTTAAGGAATGAATCGACATTAAAACAGGCCAAATTGGTGTTAAAAAAGGCCACAAATGTTTTCGAACGCATCTTGACACTAAAGTCTCACTATTCTATTTTCTGAATCTTGGCAGCCCTGTAACATACTATCTAAACAAACAATGTTTTTTTTTCATTTTTCCCACTTTATGTTGGTTAACACGATTAGTGGTTTTAGTATTATACTGTATGCACTTTTATGATTATGATCATGTTTTATTTTGATTATATATAAGCGTCTTAAAAGCGCTGTATAAATAAAATGGAATATTATTACTACTATTGTTATAACTATTGTATCACTAAATGTATACTTTAACAGACAGGCCTGTTAAAGAAATATATTAAATTATATTCTGTTGAGTTCCACAGGAAATATTAAAATACTTTTTCTGTTTCTTGCGTTATCTTGCAGCAAAAACATATTATTGAACAGTTTAATTTCAATGTATTCATATTACTGCAAAACGTGCATCTATCAATTCAGGGTGGAGTTAATTAGTATAAAAATAGTTTCACTCAAAAAAAAAAGAAAAAAAAGCAACATTTATTTATGTGTCAGAGAGTCGGCAACTATACTAACACTCGTACTCTTTTTGAAGTTGAATTGAAGGCAATATATGTTTATTTGCCAAAGCAGAAGCAAAGGTAAGATAGGTTGTTACACTTTGTTTGTCTGTATGGCTCGGAAAAGTCAGTGAGAGGGACTAAATAGATTGGCCTCATTGTGACTTTACAATGGGGCCAACATCTGAACGGTTAATTTGTGTAATTGTGGTTACAGTTATACTATGTCATCTTTACTCTATAACATTGACCTATGCTGTACTGTACACGTGTTAACACAAACATGAACAGACATGTGAGTAGAGTCCGTTTCAGTAGGAGAATGTTTATGATCTCTTGAGGGGTTACTCACGGTACCAGACGGTTTTGTTGATCTTTTGCAAAAATGTTGCTTCTATTATTACAATGCACCATTTATAATCTGTTGAAAGTGTTTCTTCTCGTGTTTTCAGGTTCTACCTTCTGTGATCAAGGTCCGTCCCATCTCGAAGGTCTCGTCGTAGAAATGGTACTCGGCATTGAGTGCAAACAGAAAATCCACATTGGCGTTGCTTAGGTAAATTTCGGCAATGGCGTTAGTGAAGGCAACACTGGAGACAACGCTGGCTGACGGGGAGCACGCCTCGACTACTTGTTCAGTGGTCACACTGTCATCAATCTGAAGACAAAAAAAGAGATGGTTAAAATTGTTCTTTGAAGTTTTGGGCACAGATTGAAACATTTAGGAAGTTACACTAAAGAAGTGTGCACAGACCACAATGCTAGTGTTATAACATGTCATTATGCCTTCCTTGTTTTTGTGTTTTTTGTTGTCTTGGGTAGGCAAGACGGGAAGTTCTCCCTGCTCGTCCCTAATCACACTCGTTGCTGCCCTTTGTTTGATCTCATCAGATGATCCCAGTTTTTCCCAGGCTGTTTCACCACCGCTTTTTGTTATCCTGCCACCATCAATTCAAGACATCCCACGTTCACCAGCTGAGTCTGCACATTGGAATCCTTTTGTTTTGCCCTGTCTGTTTTCGTACGCTCCGCTCATTCAGTTTTGGACAAAATCTTGCCACCGTTTATCGTCTTGATTATCGGACCGCCAAACATTGCACATAATTACAGTCGTACTTACGTGGTCAATTGTTTCTAGGACCGAGCTGGTAACTCAAAACACTTGTATCTCACATCAAACAGCCATGCCCATCAAAAGCAATCGAAAGTCATTTAGAAACAGTCTAATTTTAACATGTAACATGCCTTTTAAAATGAGAAACAAACATTTAAACAGTAGTTTTATGAAGTATTGTATTATTCTACAGGATTTACCTTGAAGAACAATCGCAGAGATGTTGGTTCTACGTTGGTGGTTGGTCGTTCACTTCCATACAGTAGCTACAGTGGTAGTGTGCCCAGAATGGTGGTTTTTATTTGGGAGAACAAACTTTCTGTGGTGTCTCTAACGCAAACATCTCCATATTTTCATCAATGAAGTACAGCACAATCGATCTTGTTTGGTTTCTTCGGTTCAGTGAGTGTCTTCCGCTTTTAAAGCCGGATGTTTAGGGACGGCTCTCGCAGGGTTCGTTCTGGCATTCGTTGAGCCAGCTAGTAACTCTTCCTTTTCTTATACTGTGTTTCTTCTTGAAGGGGGCACACCACATACTCATAACTCAAATTAGATATGAGAGACAACTCCTATCGCAAATTACTCATGAGTTGAGGTACGACTGTAATCAGTTTTCCAGCAGTGTACTGTTTGTGAAATTGAGCGATCAAACGAGGAATCTCATGCATTGGTCACTCTTTCTCTGTACATTTTTCATTGAGTACTACTGCAATATAAGCCGCTATGGGACCAAAGAAAGTGGTGAGTGCTAGCACTTTAACAAAGAAAGTGGTCTTTGTCTGACCTTTTGGAATGGATTAATAACAAACACTCAGAGTTGTTTACTAACGTGCAACCAGCTGAGATCGATATAAATCTGAGAGCTGTGTTTTGCTATCTCATTTGCCAGGTATGTACATGACAGTGATTATGATGCGGTGAAGTTCTACTCTGAAAACAGAAGCCAAGCGGATTTAGTCCCACCCCAATTTCTTAGCATACAATTTTTCTCAATGAATGTACTTTCACTTTTGTACATGGAAAATGTTGAATTTTCAACATTTATTTGCTAAGAATCATTTGTGTGGAAATGTAGAAAGAAGGCTTCCAAGTGACATATTCAAGGCGCAAGTGTTGCCCCCCCATCTTACAATCAGGTTCTTACAATCAGATCGAAGGCATCTCCATTTACAGCAGCAATGGCTTGACAGACTTCAGCCGTCTTTCTGAGCATTGCCCTTTCGGTGATGCTGCGGTGAGTAATGGGCGCCCCGGTCAGTGGTCGGAAGCAATGACTGGGGGCTGTGAGGGCAAAGACCACAGCCAGTGGCAGCAGGACAGAACCTACGGTGGCCATGATGATGATGACAATGGCGATGCTGGAGAAAAAGGAATGACTGAAATTAGAACATTTCTGCAGTGAAGCAGGTGTAACTGCAGTCAAAACCTTAGATATCGGAAATCAAGGCAAAACATACTTTTTTCTGTCACTATTTTAAAACACTTTGCCGATCTCAAATGTATTAATTTTCTTTACTGCAGTGCTATTCAACTACATAATGAAGAGGGCCGCAGTTTCGAGAGAGCGAGAGCTCAGTTGCCGGACATCAAAATTTGGATATTTTGTCAGAAAATGCCCGCGCAGGTTATATTCCTTTGAGACTACGTTTACTTAATACAGAGTAAACACATTGGCTCTCACACTGCATTGTGTCAAATTCATTATTCTGTCCTTGCTACTTGTTTCCAGCGTGTGCAGCTAGACAGATAGTTAACAGTATGAAGAAACAGAAGGTCCAGAAGTTTTGTTGAGGATTGATGTTCCTTCTTTTGAATTGTTTTCCTCCCTCAGTTATATTTCTTTACACTTCTTCCTTAATTAAGGTTTATAAGACTGAAAAATTAATCATAAAGTAATAATCACAAAGCATAAATGATAATGATAAATGGGTTATATTTGTATAGCGCTTTTCTACCTTCAAGGTACTGTCGGAGGCAGATATTTACATATATCCGAATTTAAGTGTTACTTCTTTTATTTCATAATTATATTATTCAAAATAGCTAGTGTTTTTCTTCCAATTGTGGTCTTTTGGTTGTCTGCAAAACTGTGTGCTTAACCTTGAGTGAGGAATGTAAGAAAGAGAGATAATGGGCATGTGTTTTGGCTAGAGAGACATGACTGCCAGGGTGGGAGGAAGAGAGACTTAAGAGAGGAGAGGGTTTTTCGGGGAGAGGGCAGACCATCTTGGCGGCGCGATTGAATGTTCTATACTGGACTGGTCTCAATATATATGCAAAGCTTTGCAAATATATTACAAAATACCTATTCTGTCTCTGGTGGTTTTTCTACTCAGCCTTAAGTGTCGTAAAGAGCTTGGGAGCGACTTGTGACTTGAATTCCCTGGGAGGAACAACTGGTCCAAAAACGCTTTGACAGTATTTCCACATTCACCCATTCACACACACATTCACACACTGATGGCGGGAGCTGCCATGCAAGGCGCTAACCAGCAGCCATCAGGAGCAAGGGTGAAGTGTCTTGCCCAAGGACACAACGGACGTGACTAGGATGGTAGAAGGTGGGGATTGAACCCCAGTAACCAGCAACCCTCCGATTGCTGGCACGGCCACTCTACCAACTTCGTAACGTCCCTTGTGTATTTTACTTATATAAAATAGATTCAGTGTTAGTACATTCACACAATAAACTACAGATGTTTACGCATATAGGAGTTAAACATTATCTACATCAAACTTTGAACACAATGTACAGGTATGTGACTCGTCACAATTAAACCTCAGATGCAGGCCCATGTCCTGGTCAAATTTAGCGCTCGCCAAAGTTACTGTCAGACAAGAAAACCCAACACGACAATGAATGAACTTGTTGGTGCTTGTCTAGAACACCGTATCACTTTGAGATCCTCTCTTTAAACATTAATATTAAAGTTAAAAATCTAGGAGTAATAATGGACTTAGACTTTGACCCTAAGCATCAGCAGCTTTTTAATCACATAAAAACATTGTCAAAATCAAATAAATGCTACTAGACTAGATTTACAAAGATTAATCTATGCCTTTGTTTTCAGCAGGTTAGACTATTGCAATAGTTTTCTCACTGGGCTCTCTAAATGAGCTGTTAAGCAGCTGCAGTACACCCAGAAAGCTGCTGCACGAGTCCTGACTAGAACCAGAAAAATACGACAATATTAGTCCAGTGCGTAATCACTGCATTTCGAGTCGCCCAGGGAATATAATTTAAAACAGCTCAGTTTTTTCATGGTCTATCACCCAAGTACATCGCTGACATGTTTATACATCTCTTCCAAAATGTGGAATAGTCTTCCAGAAAATGTGAGACAGGCCTCAATTTAGGCAATGTTAGGCTGAAATCCAGGCTGAAAACCCTTCTTTTAACTGTGCATATGACAACTGATTTTTTTTAGAATAAATATCATTTGCTTTTATTATAATTATTGTATGATTAGTTCAATGATTTTTGTTCACCTTCTTGTTATCTTGTGTATAAATTGTACTCCATAAATAAACTTGCCTTGTTGTTACCTGAGAAAGATGAATAGAGCAGCTGCCAAATAAAATAAGTCACTGTTACACAGATTAGCCAATTTGTTGCAAGTCACTGTGAAGTACCATTACTTCCTTGAAATATGCAGAAGGTATAAAGTACATGGCATGTTTTTTTTTCTAACATTAAATCCCCATGAAAGTAATCTAAAACAAACATCTATATTTCAATGCAAGTCATTTACCCTTGAAATGAGCTCCTCTACGACTCAAGTCTTCAGTGCATTCCAAAGTTTGCTCTCAGATGGCTCGTGATGTGTATTACCTGCGCTTCCTGTCGGCCTCCAGAGTGTGGGTGCCTCTGTGCTTTTATTTATAAGTGTGCTAGTGACAAAACAAGGACAACAACCTTGCACACACCTTAACAGATGTTATTGTGTTTAATCAAATTACCAAGTAATTACCCTTTCTAAGTAAACCCCATCCCTTTTCTAATTACTCAGTTACGGCATGTTCTGGAGAGGTTCACATTTCTCAAATACCAAACATCCATCAAACCAGTTACTTTAATGCATTACATATTGTTTTTCTCACATCTTGAAATAAAGCATCAACTTGTAAAACTATACATTTCCAGGTCTATGGATGTTCTCATTCATCCAGGTGATTGTAATCTCAGGGCATTCAATCGATCGCAACTGGACTGTTTGGTCTGACTTAGAGGGACAGTTTGCCTCTCATCCGAAAGAGACTAGATCTGACCAATCCAAGTCTAGGACTAGATCTGACCAATGCTAGTCCAAGACTAGATCTGACCAATCCAAGTCTAAGACTAGATCTGACCAATATAAGTCTATGATCATGAACTGATGAAGCCTACTTGGATGAGAGTTGAAACGTCTTCTAAGACAAACCAAACAGTCCAGTTGCGATTGATTGAATGCCCTGAGAATAGATTTCCAGGCCTCAGGGTGTGTCCTGAAAAAACAATAAACAAAATAATTCCATCCAGTTGTATAATCACTCGCCATACAGCAATAGATTATATCTGTCTATTACCTTACCGCTTCTATGTTAGCTACCTCTCTTTGTTTATAATGTATATTTTCTGCTGTATCTACTCTCTATTTTATGCTGCCCTTTTTTTTTGCTGCAGCTGTTACATATACTGTAATACAGTGTTTTTCAACCTTTTCTGAGCCGAGGCACATTTTTTTCATTGAAAAAATCCCGAGGCACACCACCAGCAGAAAACATTACAAATTTAAACTCAGCAGCCGATATTGACAATAAAAAGTCGTTCTCGCAATTGTTTGATATGAATTTAAACCATAATCAAGCATGCATCACTATAGCTCTTGTCTCAAAGTAGGTGTACTGTCATGACCTGTCCTATCACGCTGTGATTTATTTTGAGTTTTTTTGGTGTTTTCCTGTGTGTATTGTTTTAGTTCTTGTCTTGCGCTCCTATTTTGTTGTTGATTGTCATGTCATGTACGGATGTACTTTGTGGACGCCGTCTGCTCCACAGGCTGTAAGTCTTTGCTGTCGTCCAGCGTTCTGTTTTTGTTTACTTTAGACTTAGACTTAGACTTCCTTTTTATTGTCATTCAAATTTGAACTTTACAGCACAGATAAGAACGAAATTTCGTTACATAAGCTCATGGTAGTGCAGGATAAAAAAAAAGCAATAACGTGCATATATAAATAAATAAATATATATAAATAATATATATAATATATACCGTATTTTTCGGACATAAGTCGAAGTTTTTTTTCATAGTTTGGCCGGGCTCCAGTGTGACTTATATGTTTTTTTCTTTTTTTCTTATGCATTTTCGGCAGGTGCGACTTATACTCTGGTGCGACTTATACTCCGAAAAATACGGTATGTAAAATAAATAAATATATATAAATAAAAAAATAAATAGATTACTGTACAGATAAATATATTGCACTTTTTCACATGCGTCCACGTTTATGGATGTATGTTAAATTGTCTTTTTGCAGCCAGTTCAGTTATAACTTTGCACAGCCATCCCTAAGCTTCAGTTATAACTTTGCACAGCCATCCCTAAGCTTCAATGCCTTTTCTTAGCGGCACTCGCCTTTTCTTTATTTTTGGTTTAAGCATGAGATACCTTTTTTACCTGCAAACCATCGTTGTCGTTCCCGACATCTACAAAGCAATTAGCTACCTGCTGCCACCTACTGATATGGAAGAGTATTACACGGTTACTCTGCCAAGCTCTAGACAGCACAGACACTCAACAACGGCACATTTGCGGATTATAATTACTGGTTTGCAAAAAATATTTTTAACCCAATTAGGTGAAATGACATAATCTCCCATGGCACACCAAACAATATCTCACGGTATACTAGTGTGCCGCGGCACAGTGGTTGAAAAACACTGCTGTAATAATATACATGGTAATTGGGATTTGTTATATATTGTATATATTATATAGAAATATAATATAATATAATAATATAATATATCAGTATATATTATATACTGCATATATAATATGTAAATATTACATAAATGTTATATTTTATATTGCTACTATGGTACATTTTTTGTCTACTTTATACCTGCATTATCCTTTCCATACTTTGTAACTTAACTACTGTGTGGAACAATTTCCCTTGTGGATCAAAAGAGTTTGTCTAAGTCTAAGTATAAAACATATTACCAGTAACACTGACCTATGGAATATGGAAAACAAAATATAAACTTCTACCTTCCTAGTAATTAAAAAAAAAAAGACCAAGACAAAACATATTTAAGGAATATTAGATGTCACCTTACTAAGTTAAACATTTATGTTGGACTAAAGTGACAGAACACTATCTCGCTGTCACACGCCAAGGTTTCACCGTGATGTAATTGAATGTGGCGCGCTGCCACTGCATTTTTATTTTCGCCTGACCTTGAAAATAAAGTGTTTTTTTTACTTGAAAACAAATTAAAGTAATATATTGTAGCCCCCAGAGGAAATCAAAAGATAGATGCTATTTTTTAACTTTTATTACCAATCTTATGATAACAAACGGCACAATTCCAATAGGTTTTACCTCCCGTGTACACACAATCGTCTCGTCGGTTGCTTCCCCGGATATATTATGTACTGTATATATACTGTATATATATACATATGTACATATATGTATATATGTATATATATTTATTATTATTTTTTTTTTACTTGTCCCGTGGGCCGGATTTTGGACGCTGGCTGGTCGGATTCGGGTTTCGTAGTTTGGGGACCCCTGGTTTAGCTTAATGTCCATGTTATCAGAGTTTGTTGGTGACGAACCCCAAGATGCAGAGAAGGCGGAAGGCATTGTGCGGAAAAACATGATTTAATCTTCATAAAATAAAGGAAAAAACACAAACCAGGAACTAGGAACAGGAAACAGGATGCCAGGAAAACAGGAACTGGAAGACGAGGAACAAAAAGACAGCAAGCTACAAACATCTACAATAAATAGCTTACCGCTAGCGCTTACAGCTACACTGGCATGGACAAGTAGGAATGACAATAATCCAGCACTGACTGGAGGAGAAGGCAAAAAACACAAAAACAAGGAGGACATAATGACATGTTATAACACTAGCATTGTGGTCATTGCACACTTCTTTAGTGTAACTTCCTAAATGTTTCAATCTGTTCCCAAAACTTCAAAGAACAATTTTAACCATCTCTTTTTTTGTCTTCAGATTGATGACAGTGTGACCACTGAACAAGTAGTCGAGGCGTGCTCCCCGTCAGCCAGCGTTGTCTCCAGTGTTGCCTTCACTAACGCCATTGCCGACATTTACCTAAGCAACGCCAATGTGGATTTTCTGTTTGCACTCAATGCCGAGTACCATTTTTACGACGAGACCTTCGAGATGGGACGGACCTTGATCACAGAAGGTTGAACCGAAAACACGAGAGGAAACACTTTCAACAGATTATAAATGGTTCATTGTAATAATAGAAGCCAGTGACGTGCAGTCACTAGAGGCAGGTGAGGCAGGGCCTCACCTGCCATCATCACCAGTTTTAGATTATTTTTATTCAAAATCGCTGAATTTTCACATTTGCCGTTCAAATACTGAGAAGAGACGGTGCGGTGATCAGCAGCCAGTTGAGGCACGTCACTCAATTGTGCCTCAACATGGATTGCGGACTCGGCTAACTGCTGGCCTGCTGTGCAGTGAGACTGTATTGCTATATGAACTATATTATACATTTCCATAGTTTAGTTAGCTGAGGTATATAATGTACAGTGTATTTTGTCAACAACTGTATGTGTGTAAAGTATTTCTTGTGCTGAGCAATCATAAAACTGCTGCGAAGACGCACTGTGTGAGGCTCGCAGTAATCCCGCCTCCTGGTGCCGGTTAATGCACCCCCGCCATAGAACGCACCCCCCGACGGGAGTGCCCCACTAACCAAAGCCCACACCCAAACCCCTCACGTGCAAGACCGAACCCACTCAAAAAAGTCACCCAACAAGAAGCCAAAAAGTGCAAAAACAACAATGCTCGCGTTGGAGGAGCCGCGAACGACCGCAGGGCCACAACATTAGGTACACCTGCAGACTCCAGCACGGATTTCATATTTCATTCATTCACAACTCCTCCAACACGAACATTATTGTTTTTGCACTTTTTGGCTTCTTATTAAATAACTTTTTAAAATGATTCAATCTTGCACGTGGAAAGTTTAAGTGTGGGCTTTAGTTGATATAACACTCCCGTCAGGGGGTGCATTTTACGGCGGGGGTGCATTAATCCAGCACAACCATAATAATGTTTTTTTTTAATTAAAAGTGCTTTTTTGTGTGCTACAGTTTGTATGTGTAAAGTTAAAGTACCAATGATTGTCACACACACACTAGGTGTGGTGAAATTTGTCCTCTGCATTTGACCCATCCCTTGATCACCCCCTGGGAGGTGAGGGGAGCAGTGGGCAGCAGCGGCGCCACGCCCGGGAATCAGTTTTAGTGATTTAACCCCCAATTCCAACCCTTGATGCTGAGTGCCAAGCAGGGAAGAATGCTGGTATGAGCTTTTAAACATAACCCGTTAACTGCTGCCAATCAAATGGTGAATAAGATACTCTTTAGGGTTCTTTTGTTTGTAAATCTGACTGTGATGAAGTCAGTGCCTCACCAGCCATGAACCTCACCGCACGTCACTGATAGAAGCAACATTTTTGCAAAAGATCAACAAAACCGTCTGGGACCGTGAGTAACCCCTCAAGAGATCATAAACATTCTCCTACTGAAACGGACTCTACTCACATGTCTGTTCATGTTTGTGTTAACATGTGTACAGTACAGCATAGGTTAATGTTATAGAGCAAAGATGACATATTATAACTGTAACCACAATTACACAAATTAACCGCTCAGATGTTGGCCCCATTGTAAAGTCACAATGAGGCCAATCTATTTAGTCCCTCTCACTGACTTTTCCGGGCCATACAGACAAACAGTAATGTAAAAAGTGACAAGCGTAACAACCTATCTTACCTTTGCTTCTGCTTTGGCAAATAAACATATATTGCCTTCAATACCACTTCAAAAAGATAGAGTAGTACGAGTGATGAGTACAGTTGCCGACTCTCTGACACATAAATAAGTGTTGCTTTTTTTTTGTTCTTTTTTTTTGTGTGAAACTATTTTTATACTAATTAACTCCACCCTGAATTGATAGATGCATGTTATGCAGTAATATGAATACATTGAAATTAAACTGTTCAATAATATGTTTTTGCTGCAAGATAACAATAAACAGAATTTTTTATAAAATATTTCCTGTGGAACTCAACAGAATATAATTTAATATATTTCTTTAACAGGCCTGTCTGTTAAAGTATACATTTAGTGATACAATAGTTATAACAATAATAGTAATAATATTCCATTTTATTTATACAGCGCTTTTAAGACGCTTACATATAATCAAAATAAAACATGATCATAATCATAAAAGCGCATACAGTATAATACTAAAACCACCAATCAGTGTAAACCAACATAAAGTGGGAAACATGTAAAAAAAACATTGTTTGTTTAGATAGTATTTTACAGGGCTGCCAAGATTCAGAAAATAGAATAGTGAGACTTTAGTGTCAAAATGCGTTTGAAAACATTTTGGGCCTTTTTTTAACACCAATTTGGCCTGTTTTAATGTCAATTCATTCCTTAAGACTGATGACCTGCACTGTGGCCTCCTATTGCTAGCCTTAATTACCAGAAATAAGAAATGGAAATTTTAAAAGGGAATTTTGACAAAATACATTATTTGTCAATATTTCATTTCAACCAAGAGATAGAGCCAACATATCTCTCTGTTGTCGCTTCCTCTCACTCAGCATCTTTCAAAAGATAGCTCCATGTTACTGTTTGATGGAATGCTGTTTTACAGTGGTTCTCAAAGTGGATTCCAGGGACTCTGTGGGTTCCTTTAGGGCAGGGGTTGGCAACCCAAAATGTTGAAAGAGCCATATTGGACCAAAAAATTTATAAAATAAATAAAAGCCTTATATAAGTGTTATAATGAAGGCAACACATGATGCAAGTGTCTATATTAGCTATATTAGCCTACTATCAAAGGCTGACGCAAACCTTCGTTGACAGAAATGTTGTATTTTAATTTTTATTCTACACATTTTTGCAACATTGGAAAACAATGGAGGCTTCTCAGAGGGTGAGATAACTCCTGGAAATGACTATCTTAGAATGGGCAAAGGTATAGACGTGTGTGCCCAAGAGAAAGGAAACAGCAGGCTGTCTTCTTCTAATGGATTTATTACAATCTTTGCAAGCTAGGTAACGTTTGCAATGGTCTGGAACAACATTGCACACAAACAACCATCAGAAATGCAGTCAATATTACGTACAGATAATGTGTCATGAGACATGCAAATATAAATTAAATACAGAGGACATAAGTGAAGGAAATTAAATGAGCTCAAATATACCTACAAACGAGGCATAATGATGCAATATGTACACGTCGTTAGCCTAAATAGCATGTTAGCATCGATTAGCTTGCCGTCATGGATTGACCAAATATCAACAAAGCTCACCTTTGTGCATTCACGACAGTATAAAACGTTTGGTGGACAAAATGAGACAAAGAAGGAGTGGCATAAAACCCGTCTTTCTGTGGTAGAATGGGAGAAAGTTGTACATGTAAACAAACTGCGATGAGTTCAAGGATCGCTGAAATTAGTAGGACAAAACGGTGCTTGGCAATTACTCTCATCAGTGAAGCATGTATAACATAAACAGTGGGATTTCTAACAATTAGGAAGGTTTGTGTCATGTTTGTTCTCCTACAGAAAATATATTAAAACAAAAAAAACATTTTCACACATCTCTGAAAGAAGTGCAGGGAGCCACTAGGGCGGCGCTAAAGAGCCGTGAGCCGTGGGTTGCTGACCCCGCTTTAAGGCGATCAAAATTGACCCATACGAGGTCTGTAACAGAGTGTTTTTGTTACATTTGAACACTGTCAGACTTAAGGATATAGCGTATTTTTCGGACTATAAATCGCAGTTTTGTTCATAGTTTGGCCGGGGGTGCGACTTATACTCAGGAGCGACTTATGTGTGAAATTAACACATTAGCGTAAAATACCAAATAATATTATTTAGCTCATTCACATAAGAGACTAGACGTATAAGATTTCATGGGATTTAGCGATTAGGAGTGACAGATTGTTTGGTAAACGTATAGCATGTTCTATATGTTATAGTTATTAGAATGACTCTTACCATAATATGTTACGTTAACATACCAGGCACGTTCTCAGTTGGTTATTTATGCCTCATATAACGTACACTTATTAAGCCTGTTGTTCACTATTCTTTATTTATTTTAAATTGACTTTCAAATGTTTATTTTTGGTGTTGGGTTTTATCAAATACATTTCCCCCAAAAATGCGACTTATACTCCAGTGCGACTTATATATGTTTTTTTCCGTCTTTATTATGCATTTTCGACCGGTGCGACTTATACTCCGGTGCGACTTATACTCTGGTGCGACTTATACTCCGAAAAATACGGTACTTTGAAATGTTGTAACGTGGCACGCTACTTTTGAAGTGGTTATATTTATGTCAACAACAAGACGGTGTCATAAGTGCAGCAAGTTGAATGTGGGAAATATCTTTTTACTAGCATACTTGCCAACACTCCCGGATTTTCGGGGAGACTCCCGAAATTCAGCGCCTCTACCGAAAACCTCCCGGGACAAATTTTCTCCCGAAAATCTCCCGAAATTCAGGCGGACTCAGGTCCATGAGGACCTGAGTCCGCTAACCCACAATATAGACAGTAGAGATGCGCGGATAGGCAATTATTTCATCCGCAACCGCATCAGAAAGTCGTCAACCATCCGACATCCACCCGACCTAACATTTAATCAGAACCGCATCCGCCCGCACCCGCCCGTTGTTATATATCTAATATAGACGATGCAAGGCATTAGTGAGGTTATAAAGCTTTTGCCTGTTAAAGAAAGGAGACTGATCCAATGCAGTACAAACATTCGCGTGACACGCTGTCACGGCCCAGACGCACACCAGTGCGCAATCATATGGGAGCCGCGCTGAGCGCACCTCCAAGCGCGTCTCGCTGCCGGCGACGGCCGGGTATGGTGCCGACGCTCCAGCGCCAACCATTTTCAGGGCTAGTTGATTCGGCAGGTGGGTTGTTACACACTCCTTAGCGGGTTCCGACTTCCATGGCCACCGTCCTGCTGCTGTCTATATCAACCAGGGTGAGCCCCACCCCTTTCGTGAGCGCACTGCGCGCGGAGTGACCCCTGATACGCGCCCCCGGCAACGGGGGTGGCGGGCAGGTAAGCTGCGCGGGCGGAGCGTGCGGAGTGACCCCTGTTACGAGCCCCCGGCCACGGGGGTGGCGGGCAGGTAAGCTGCTTACCTGCTGCGCGTGACGCCGGCCGCGGCGAAGGCGGACGAGGCGGGGTGTCGGTGCGGTGGGCGCGGTGGTGACCCTGGACGTGCGTCGGGCCCTTCTCGCGGATCGCCTCAGCTACGGCTCCCGGTGGGGCCCTCTCGGGGGAAGGGGCCTCGGTCCCGGACCCCGGCGAGGCGTCCCTTCTCCGCTCCGTAAAAGTGTCCATCTCTTCTTTTTTTTTTTTCTTCTGTTGTGGCATATGCTGCAGGTGTCTGCTCGTTTTTCGTATGTGGGTAACAACATTTAACTATGTATATATATTTCCGAATTGGTTTAACTGCCACCCGCCTGAATCTATTTAAAATCTTTTTTTTTTTTTTTCAACCGCCCGACCCGACCAGCGGATAAAATCTAATTTTTTTTAAATTTCATCCGCCCGATCCGCGGATAATCCGCGGACTCCGCGGTTGTGCCCGCAAACCGCGCATCTCTAATTGACAGCATACCTGCCCAATCACGTTATAACTATAGAATGAGGGAGGGAGAGTTCTTGGTTTCTTATGTGGGTTTATTGTTAGGCAGTTTCATTAACGTCCTCCCAGCGCGGTAACAACACACAACAACAGCAGTCACGTTTTTGTGTACCGTAAAGCAGTTCGTCTGCCGTAAACAGCAATGTTGTGACACTCTTAAACAGGACAATACTGCCATCTAGTGCATTTGATGAAAGCACTTTTGTGCGTGCCACACATCAATGCATCATCAGAGAGGGTGTTCAGCATGGTTAGAAAAATAGTGACAGAGAATAGAACAAGGATGGACAATTCAACCCTTAACTCAACAATGAGTAGATGAGTGTTATGTGTGTGTATATGTGTAAATAAATGAACACTGAAATTCAAGTATTTATTTTATATATATATATATATATATATATATATAAAAAAAAAATAAAAAAAAAAAATATATATATATATATATATATATATATATATATATATATATATATATATATATATATATATAAAATACTTGACTTGGTGAATTCTAGCTGTAAATATACTCCTCCCTTTTAGCCACGCCCCCAACCACGCCCCGTCCCACCCCGACCACGCCCACCCCCCCCACCTCAAGGTTGGCAAGTATGTTTTACTAGTGAAAGCAACAAGCAGCACATGCACTAAAATGAACTTGATATCAAATAGGAAGAGGCACCATCACACTGTGACACAGCAGACAACATACGCGCACGCACACAATGGGAATAATGAACAACAAATCAATGATTGAAGTGACAAACTTGCCATCCATACAATACACCGTTTGTTGACAAAAAAAATATGACAGCTGATGAATTAATTAGATTTATTTAAGAGTAATTCCTTTAGTAATTCACTTACTTTTTTGGTAAAGTAACAAGTATCTATATACTTTTTAAAAGTCATTTTCAGAACACTATGTGTTTATATTAATCAAACAACTGAGACACTGGACACGTGTTTTGAGGACAAGACATAACTGTAATTATAAAACAAACTTTAAACAACTTCAAAAAAGTAAGCGAGCATAACATTACTACTACTGCTAAGCTATATTCTGTGGACGTAAAAGTTAAAGTACCATTGATAGTCACACACACAGTAGGTGTGTTGAAATTACCCTCTGCTTTTGGCCCATCCCCTTTTTCCACCCCCTGGGAGGTGAGGGGAGCAATGAGCAGTAGCGGTGGCCGCGCCCGGGAATCATTTTGGTGTTTTAACCCCCAATTCCAACCCTTGATGCTGAGTGACAAGCAGAGACGTAATGGGTCCTGTTTTTATAGTCTTTGGTATGACTCACGATCTACCGATCTCAGGGCGGACACTCTAACCACAAGGCCACTGAGCAGGCTAAATCTAAAGCCACATAATCGCTTCTTTTTTTTTAATTTTCTGAAGCCAAATGTCACTGCAAAAGTCACATTTGGTTAATTCTCTCTATCACTAGCCAGCGAGATATTTTCTGCCAAGCTGAGGCTGAATGACAGCCAAAGTAAAGAAAACCAACAAAGTAGTTACTGCCAATGCCAGATTTGTGTATGCCATAAAAATAAAATGTATATTTATATTATTCACATGTGAATAATGCTGTATATTAGACTGTGTTTATATTATTCACATGTAAAAAATACCTAAGTGTTTATTGTTTATTGTGAGCGAACTGTGGTGCTGAATTTCCCCCAGGGATCAATAAAGTACTTTCTATTCTATTCTATTATATACCAATTACTTATTTTTTTTCTAATATTTGTCATGACTTGGTCTTGGGTGTTAGCTTTTCCGGGATGCAACGGAAAGTTGGCTCGGGCGAGACGGGAATGTGAGTACATTTTTTATTTAAAGACTATAAATACAAAACAAGGAAGTAAACAAAAGGCGCGCACAATGGCGGAGAGCAAACTATGAAACCAAACACTTGCACAAAGGCAAAAACTATGAACAACAAAAAACACTAACTGTGGCTTAATAAACAAAAACTTACTTGGCATGGAACCGGCATGAAAAAAGAACAGCAAGGATCATAAGGGTGTGGAGAGTGTGCAGAAGCATAAATATGGGGATGTCGTCAGAACGACAAACTGAAAACAATGAACTTAAATACTATAGACATGATTAACGAAAACAGGTGCGTGACTCAAAACGTGAAACAGGTGCGTGACGTGACAGGTGAAAACTAATGGTTGCT
Organism: Nerophis lumbriciformis; assembly: GCF_033978685.3. Lineage (NCBI taxonomy): Eukaryota > Metazoa > Chordata > Actinopteri > Syngnathiformes > Syngnathidae > Nerophis > Nerophis lumbriciformis. Next base: position 14,038,427 of record NC_084574.2, read on the forward strand.
ATGGTGACAAAACAAAAGTGCACAAAAAGTCCAAAAACAAAACAGAACATGACAAAACAAAAACATGATCACACAGACATGACAATATTGATACTTTGCGAGAATCAAATTGCTGATTGGCCATTTTATGATTGCATGATTTTCATAACACAGTAGTCATAATACATGACTTCATTTTTACTTAATGTAACCTAAGTAGTTTCATTGCTACCATTAAATAAGTTGCTCTTGTTGCTCCTGAGCTAAATGTTTTTATCACATTATTTGCTTCTTTTCATTCGAGTAATTAAACAAAATGCAATAATTTTTTGCTCAGTCAAGGGCATGACTGTTCTACTTTGTCTATTCATACTAATCAGAGTGTCTTTTGTATGTATTTTTGAGTTTTTGTTTTGGTGTTGTGTTATAGTCTTGTGTGATGGACCCCAGGAAAACCATTTTAAACAAATAAATGAACACATCTTTGGCGACATACATTATTGTAGACACACTGTACACTATATGCTGTACACACTGTGCTATAATAACACATCAGTGTACTGTAATGGCCTTATTTCAACAACTCGAAACATCGCAGTAATGTCAAAACATAAAGAACAAAATAAGCATTTGATGTATTGTGCTTTCTTAAAATCTAGTCCACTAAAAAGGTGTTGAACAGCCCTTCCTTATGGGTTATGATTGGCATAAATCTGATTTTTCCCTGGCCGACGGGGAAGTTATAAGAGAGACGTTTGAACTGTGCTGATCAGGAACAACCCTGTTCACCTATTGATGTAAACCAGACAGTGACGTGCGGTGAGGTTGATGGCTGGTGAGGCACTGACTTCATCACAGTCAGATTTACAAACATATGAACCCTAAAGAGTATCTTATTCACCATTTGATTGGCAGCAGTTAACGGGTTATGTTTAAAAGCTCATACCAGCATTCTTCCCTGCTTGGCACTCAGCATCAAGGGTTGGAATTGGGGATTAAATCACCAAAAATTATTCCCGGGCGCGGCGCCGCTGCTGCCCACTGCTCCCCTCACCTCCTAGGGGGTGATCAAGGCATGGGTCAAATGCAGAGGACAAATTTCACCACACAAAGTGTGTGTGTGACAATTATTGGTACTTTAACTTAACTTTAACTTTACACATACAAACTGTAGCACACAAAAAAGCACATTTAATAAAAAAAACTTTATTATGGTCTTACCTTTACTTATAAATGAAGTCCACAACTAAAGCCCTCACTTAAACTTTACACGTGCAAGATTGAATCTATTTAAAAAAGTGTAACCGAGGGTTTATAAATGTCGCCTATACTGTATGAACCTACAAAATAACAAACACAGAGGCTCCAGTTTACACGAGGACCACTTTATTTAAGTTCTTTCAAAAACCTCCGCAACGTGTCGTCACTTCCGCTCTTAGCGCCTTCAAAATAAGAGCTCAAGGCATATACTGTATAACAGCGCATAACAGGAACTTAACATCACAAAGAGGAAAGCCCATGAAAATAGGTTACAAAAGTTATTTAATAAGAAGCCAAAAAGTGCAAAAACAATAATGTTCGTGTTGGAGGAGATGTGAAGTAGGTACACCTGCAGTCTGCAGGTGTACCTAATGTTGTGGCCCTGCAGTCATTCACAACTCCTCCAACACGAACACTATTGTTTTTGCACTTTTTGGCTTCTTATGAAATAACTTTTTTTAAATAGATTCAATCTTGCACGTGGAAAGTTTAAGTGTGGGCTTTACTTGATATAACACTCCCGTCAGGGCTTGCCGTGCATTCTACGGCGGGGGTGCAGGAGGCGAGCCTCAGCCAGAGTACAGCAGATTTGATTGACAACTTGGCTGAGGTGGTTCCGCCACACCTACAATTAATTGTTACAATTAAAATGATGGTAATTATCTTATTACCGGTAACTGTTTCTTAATTTGGAAAACTCAGGGCCAGATTAAATGGTTTTATTTCCTCATTCTCATTCTCTGGTATTGTTCTGTTAGGTGTGTCTGCTGTCAGGGCCAGAATGTACCCTCTTGTGTTCGGGACGCTCACCTGTTGCTAATCAAGAGACATTATTTAAGCCTGCCTTTGCCAGCCTTTGTTTGCTTCACGCTATCGTCACGTAAGATTTGTTTGTTCATGCCACACCTAGTAAGTTTTCTAGTTCTTGATTCCAGTGCTAAGTTTTGCTTGCCTCCTAGCCCATGCTAAGCACTTAGCTTCAAGTGCGATCGACACCTTGTCCCGTCGGGTTGTTTTCTGTTTTGTACCTCTTTGAGTCTTGTTTCAAGATTAAATCATGTTCCTACCTGCAAGTCCTGTCCGGAGTCGTCCGTTTGCATCCCGGGAGAACGAACCGCGCAGTAAGCCGCAACCAAACCATGACAGTTGGGGAACACGGCTCCTTACGACGCCTTGACCACACCTGCGATACCTCTGTTTTTGTACGCTCCATTCATTCAGTTTTGGACAAAATCTTGCCACCGTTCATCGTCTTGATTATCGGACCGCCAAACATTGCACATAATTACAGTCGTACTTACGAGGTCAATTGTTTCTAGGACCGAGCTGGTAACTCAAAACACTTGTATCTCACATCAAACAGCCATGCCCATTAAAAGGAATCGAAAGTCATTTAGAAAAAGTCTAATTTTAACATGTAACATGCCTTTTAAAATGAGAAACAAACATTTAAACAGTAGTTTTATGAAGTATTGTATTATTTTTACAGGATTTACCTTGAAGAACAATTGCAGAGATGTTGGTTCAGTGACTGTCTTGTTAATAGCATTGAGCGACCATGAGATTAGCTCCATCTTGCCTGGGTATCTTTCGTCTTCTGAAGCCTTGTCTGGGGTGTCAAGTCCCTTATTCCATAGTGAGCTCTTTTGCACCTGTGTCCCACAGTTGAGATAGTCCAAACAACTAGTCATGTTTTTGATAGTTTCCCAACAACACATTTTTTACCGCAAGGTTGAACACTCTTAGGCTAGACATTTTAATTTCTCCGCTCACATTTGTTCACTGTTATTCGCAGGGATTACTAAAGTTTGTTTGTTTACAAACTACAACTATAAAGCCAAAAGATTTGAATGATTCAAAATTGCGTTTACCCTTTTTGCAATACAATTGTCCCAAGCAAAATCACGCACCAAATATAGCGGCTTTACCACATCGCAGACTTTTTTAAATATTTCCACATTTTTAAGGCATATTCTGCCACTTTTCGTAGAATGAAATGAAGCACTTACAAGCATAAAATTGACAAAACAAACTAAAAATATCAACCTTAGAGTAATATTTAAGTCCCATCTTAAAACTCATTTGTATACTTTTAAATAGACCCCTTTTAAGACCAGTTGATCTGCCGTCTCTCTTTTCTGCTCTGCCCCAGCTGGCCTCACTATGAACTGGACTCTCAGTTAATAAGTGGGGGAGGTCAGGGGGTTCCCCACATCTGCGGTCCCTTCCAAGGTTTCTCATGGAGTGAAAAAGGTGACTCAAGTGTGTTATTTCATGTCTAGAGAGCTGTAATAGTATTGGCAAACTTATTTAGAAGGTCATAAACAGTCTATGAAAATATTCAATTTATACTTTGCAAAATTAATGTACCACGGTCATGTCGGGAATCAAATTAAAAGCGATACACAAGAGACAACTGTATTGAGTTTTATTTTGTTCCAACAACTGTATGTACTAAAAAGGTACTAAGGGAATAATTGTACTGTTTTGTTAATGTCCCATATTTTTGTGTTCATATAATCTTTAGTTGTTCACAGATACATTTGATGATACAAATACACTTTTATTGTTTTCTTAAAATCTTTGTCATGTGTTTTATTGTGATTATGATCACAGTAATATTCTAAATGACACTTATTTAAAAAAAAAAAAAAAAAGTGTTTCATCTGACATCACATGGACAAATATAAGACCTTCTGGAGGAAAGTTCTGTGGTCAGATGAAACAAAAATGTAGCTGTTTGGCCACAATACCCAGCAATATGTTTGGAGGATAAAAGGTAATCCCAGGAACACCATATCTACCGTCAAGCATGGTGGTGGTAGTATTATGCTCTGGGCCTGTTTTGCTGCTAATGGAACTGGTGCTTTACAGAGAGTAAATGGGACAATGAAAAAAGAGGATTACCTCCAAATTCTTCAGGACAACCTAAAATCATCAGTTGGGTATTGGGCGCAGTTAGGTGTTCCAACAGGACAATGACCCCAAACACACGTCAAAAGTGGTAAAGAAATGGCTAAATCAAGCTAGAATTAAGGTTTTAGAATGGCCTTCCCAAAGTCCTGACTTAAACATGTGGACAATGCTGAAGAAACAAGTCCATGTCAGAAAACCAACAAATTTAGCTGAACTGCACCAATTTAGTCAAGAGGAGTGGTCAAAAATTCAACCAGAAGCTTGTGGATGGCTACCAAAAGCGCCTTATTGCAGTGAAACTTGCCAAGGGACATGAAATCAAATATTAACATTGCTGTATGTATACGTTTGACCCAGCAGATTTGCTCACATTTCAGTAGACTCATAATAAATTCATAAAAAGAACCACACATAATATATATATATATATATATATATATATATATATATATATATATATATATATATATATATATATATATATATATATATATATATAAATAAAAATAAAAATAAAAATAAATATATATATATATACAGTACAGGCCAAAAGTTTGGACACACCTTCTCATTCTCAACTGATAGTCCCAACCCCATTGATTAGGCAAGAAATTCCACTAATCAACCCTGATAAGGCACACCTGTGAAGTAAAAACCATTTCAAACCTCTTGAAGCTCATCGAGAGAATGCCAAGAGTGTGCAAAGCAGTAATCAGAGCAAAGGGTGGCTATTTTGAAGAAACTAGAATATAAAACATGTTTTCAGTTATTTCACCTTTTTTTGTTAAGTACATAACTCCACGTGTTCATTCACAGTTTTGATGCCTTCAGTGACAATCTACAATGTAAATAGTCATGAAAATAAAGAAAACACATTAAATGAGAAGGTGTGTCCAAATTTTGGCCTCTACTGTATATATATATATATATATATATATATATATATATATATATATATATATATATATATATATATACACACACACACAAGATGACTCTCCTGACAATGCATTCAGAAGTGCAGTGTTATTATTGTAAAGGTGTGCTTCATCATGCTATCCAGCAGAGAGCAGCAGAGACACATATCAACGCTATTGTCACTGTTTAGGTTTTTTCTCCACGTCATAAACAGTCCTAGTACGGTAAGTTGTATCCTAAAACATTTTTTATTTTTTTTTAAATTCTACTGTTTTAATAATATTAATTTTAGCTACAAGTGAAGTCCGCCTGATAATGAGATGTAAATATACAGTATGCATGTGATTTCCCTATAGTGTTTTCCCAAAGTAGCTGTTTGTAACAATTTGAATATTGTTAGATATTGGATATCGGACGATAATGTTTGTATATTTCAAAGATCTATACAACACCAACATTGTGATGAGTGATTAAGTGTTGCCATGACAATTACATATAGGATGGATGTGCCTCCCTAACACAAAGCAGTTTAGTATTAAAGTAAAGGTAAAATGGTTAATTGGCAGTTGTTCATTAATAGATAATGCTATTGATCTTTCCTGCACAGTGGTTCTCAAACTTTTTTCACCAAGTACCTCCTCAGAAAACACTTGTCTCTCAGAGTACCACCATATAGACCAATATTACAAAACTCAAAACTAGTGAAGTTGGCACGTTGTGTAATTCGTAAATAAAAACAGAATACAATGATTTGCAAATCCTTTTCAACTTATATTCAATTGAATTGACTGCAAAGACAAGATATTTAATGTTCAAACTGAGAATTTCATTAACTTAGAATTTAATGGCAGCAACACAATGCAAACCAGTTGGCACAGAGGTATTTTTACCACAGTGTTGCATGGCCTTTCCTTTTAACAACACTCAGTAAACGTTTGGGACCTGAGGAGACACATTTTTGAAGCTTTTCAGGAGGAATTATTTCCCATTCTTGCTTGGTGTACTTGATGGACTACAGGCAGGCCAGTCTAGTACCCACACTCTTTTACTATGAAGCCACACTGTTGTATCACGTGGCTTGGCATTATCTTGCTGAAATAAGCAGGGGCGTCCATGAAAAAGACGTTGCCAAACCTGTATGTACTTTTCAGCATTAATGGTGCCTTTACAGATGTGTAAGTTACCCATGCCTTGGGCACTAATACACCCCCCCAAAAATATATGTACTCCATGTAACTGCAAATTATGTTAACTTAAATATTGTCTAATTATGCAAAAAATATGCATTATCAAACATTCAAACCATTTTTTAAATAGAAATAAATAAATAAATGATAAATGGGTTGTACTTGTATAGCGCTTTTCTACCTTCAAGGTACTCAAAGCGCTTTGACACTACTTCCACATTTACCCATTCACACACACATTCACACACTGATGGAGGGAGCTGCCATGCAAGGCGCTAACCAGCACCCATCAGGAGCAAGGGTGAAGTGTAAAAATACTAATAATAATGATTCCAAGGCATGTTACCCATCAACTTGTGCAACGTAAAAGTAGCAATAGATTTCATAGTAAAATTGTTAAATTTACTGTGGTTTTTACAGCATTTTTCTCTAAATGGAAAAAACAGTACTTTTCTTTTACTGTACTGGCATTCACAGTAATACACAGAACAATCTACAGTTGTTGATTTGCTTTAAAAAAACAACAACAAAAAAACTAACTGGCAGCTCAGGTGCCAAAATTTGACTGTAAAATTGCATTTTTTTTAAAATTTACAGTAAAATTTTTTTTTTACATTTTACCGTAAAATTCTGGCAACTGAGCTGCCTTTTTTTTTTTAACCATAAAAACGGCAGTACTGTTTTTCCATTTACAGTAAAATACACAACATCTTGAGGTGAAATTATTGCAACTTACCATTTTTTTTTTTTACATTTTAGTTAAAAAAGATTCTACGAATACAATGCATTAAAAAAAAGGTGTAATAATAGTATTCACTGTTAGAAGCGGCCCTTTGTGGCCAAACATAACTGGCCCTCAGTGTAAACGACTTTGACATTTCTGCTTTAAATAGACCCATTTTTAGACCAGTTGATCTGCTGTCTCTCTTTTCTGCTCTGCAGAGAGGTTACCAGGTGGCCACAGATCAGTTTGATCCATTCAAGGCTGAAAAACCTTTGATAGCAGTTGGAGTCATGTCATTACAATACTTAGATAAAAGATTTTTGGCCTACCACTAGATCAGGGGTCGGCAACCCAAAACGTTAAAAGAGCCATATTGGACCAAAAATACAAAAAACTAATCTGTCTGGAGCCGCAAAAAATTAAAAGCCGTATTTAAGTTATGAAGGCAACACATGACGTAAGTGTCATTATTAGCTATATTAGCCTACTATCAAAATGACTATGTGTCGCAGGCTGAAGCAAATCTTCGTTGACAGAAATGTTGAAATGTAATTTTGGAAGTCGATCCCTACCTGTTCCACAGATATATCACGTCACAGGAGCCAGGCGTGCCATTTTAACAGAGTTTTATTGTCCATGCACATTCAAGCACAATCTTTCCAGAAGCTTTTCTCTCTAGGCGCTCTCAACCCTTCCTCCTCCGCTGGCCGCTCACTGTTAAAGACAACAGATGATTAGATTAACACGCACCACCTGTGAAATCTAATCACCTGCCAGCTGTGTCTCGCCATCCCGCACATGCCCCGCCCATAGCCGATGGTGCTCCGCCCTCGACACCATTGCCAGAGGCGGTGACCTTTGCTTCTGCAGGCGCACTGATCGCACCTTACCTCCACAGTAAAATTTATTCTACACATTTTTACAACATTAGAAAACATTAGTAAATCAGAGGCTATCAGAGGTGAGATAACTCCTGGAAATTACTGGCTTTTAATGGCCAAAGGTATAGATGTGTGTGTCCAAGTTAAAGGAAACAGCATGCTGTCTTCTTTTAATATATTTAATACAATCTTTGGCAAGCTAGGTAACGTTTGCTGTGGTCTGGAACAACATGGCACACAAACATACAGATGATGTGTCATGAGACATGCACAACTAAATTATATACAAAGAAGATACAAGTAAAGGATATTAAATGAGCTCAAATATACCTACATGTGATTCATAATGATGCAATATGTACATACAGCGAGCCTATATAGCATGTTAGCATTGATTAGCTTGCAGTCATGCACTGACCAAATATGCCTGATTAGCACTCCAACAAGTCCATAACATCAACAAAGCTACAACCACTTGTTTCTTCAGCATTGTCCACACGTTTAAGTCCGGACTTTGGGAAGGCCATTCTAAAACCTTAATTGTAGCCTTATTTAGCCATCCCTTTACCACTTTTGACATGTGTTTGGGGTCATTGTCCTGTTGGAACACCCAACTGCGCTCAAGACCCAACCTCCGGGCTGATGATTTTAGGTTGTCCTGAAGAATTTGGAGGTAATCCTCTTTTTTTCATTGTCCCATTTACTCTCTGTAAAGCACCAGTTCCATTGGCAGCAAAACAGGCCCAGAGCATAATACTACCACCACCATGCTTGACGGTAGGTATGGTGTTCCTGGGATTACCTTTTATCCTCCAAACATATTGCTGGGTGTTGTGGCCAAACAGCTCAATTTTTGTTTCATCTGACATCCCATGGACAAAGACAAGACCTTCTGGAGGAAAGTTCTGTTATTTCTTATATTTGCAGTGAAACTTGCCAAGGGACATGTAAGCAAATATTAACATTGCTGTATGTATACTTTTGACCCAGTAGATTTGGTCACATTTTCAGTAGACCCATAATAAATTCATAAAAGAACCAAACTTCGTGAATGTTTTTTGTGACCTTTGTGCATTCACACACAGTATAAAACTTTTGGTGGACAAAATGAGAAAAAGGAGTGGAAGATTTTACATGTAAACAAACTGTTGCGTTTGTTTGTGTGTGTGTGTCCCACCCATCTTTTTCCATTTTCAATCCTTTTAAAAAAAATGCTCCATAGAGCCACTAGGGCGGGACTAAAGAGCCACATGTTGCTGACCCCCGCACTAGATGGAGCCAGCATTCGTTCCACAGTTTGAGAATCGCTGTTATAGCATGTTTGTGAGCAAGTCCGCTTATCCTAATAAGGTGTAGCACTTCGCTTGAGCTGACAAAGAGTCACCGAGGAGCCCACGCCAAAGCCTGCATATAAAGGCTCGCTGAAGTGAGCCTTGAATCTGTGTATGAGCTCCATGGCCTGTGACACCGAGTAAAAGGCCACGGTGTTGCCAGCATAGTCCAGGTAGACGCCAATCCGCGACGCCCTGGGAGCGCTGGGAAGGTCGCGGTCGGTTTTGTCGTGCCAGGCGGAATATCCCGAGTCGGAGCAGAGCAGACTCCAAGACTTGTTGTTGTAGCCCAGCAGACTGTTGGAGTTCTTCCCCTTGCGACTGATGCTCTTAAACGCCACCCCCACCGAGAACTCGCCGCTCCACTCGGCCTCCCAGTAAAACCGGAAACCGGTCAGTGGCTCCTTGCACAACACCTGGGAGAAGCCGTCAAACCGCTCGGGGTGGTCGGGATAAAACTGGACCGTTTTCCTTCGGGTGACCCTCTGGTTTCCATCTGATAGGACCAGCTCTTTATAGATTGTGTTTGGATCGATGGACATCTTAGTAGAGTCTGATAAGGAAGACATTTAATGATATAGTGAACACTTAAATGAATACAAACATCCTTATTGATTACTACACTGTAGGGTTGTACGGGTACGAAAATGTATTTCGATACTTTCCGATACTTTTCTAAATAATCACAAAAAATGGCATTATTGGCTGTATTTTAACAAAAAATCTTAGGGTACATCATACTTGCCAACCTTGAGACCTCCGATTTCGGGAGGTGGGGGGCGTGGTTAAGAGGGGAGGAGTATATTTACAGCTAGGATTCACCAAGTCAAGTATTTCATATATATATATATATATATATATATATATATATATATATATATATATATATATATATATATATATATATATATATATATAAAAAATACTAAGTCAAGTATTTCATACATATATACATATAAAATAAATACTTGAATTTCAGTGTTCATTTATTTACACATATACACACACATAACACTCATCTACTCATTGTTGAGTTAAGGGTTGAATTGTCCATCCTTGTTCTATTTGTCACTATTTTTCTAACCATGCTGAACGCCCTCACTGACATTGCTGTGTGGCACGCAAAAAGTGCTTTTATCAAATGCACTAGATGGCAGTATTGTCCTGTTTAAGAGTGTCACAACATTACTGTTTAAGGCAGACAAACTGCTTTACGGTAGACGAAATGCTGTTGTTGTGTTTTGTTACAGCGCTGGGAGGACGTTAATAAAACTGCCTAACAATAAACCCACATAAGAAACCAAGAACTCGCCCTCGATCATTCTACAGTTATAACGTGATTGAGCAGGTACGCTGTTTATATTGTGTGCCTGAATTTCGGGAGATTTTCGGGAGAAAATTTGTCCCGGGAGGTTTTCGGGAGAGGCGCTGAATTTCGGGAGTCTCCCGGAAAATCCGGGAGGGTTGGCAAGTATGGGGTACATTAAACATATGTTTCTTATTGCAAGTTTGTCCTTAAAGGGGAACATTATCACCAGACCTATGTAAGCGTCAATATGTACCTTGATGTTGCAGAAAAATGACCATATATTTTTTTAACCGATTTCCGAACTCTAAATGGGTGAATTTTGGCGAATTAAACGCCTTTCTATTATTCGCTCTTGGAAGCAATCCGCCATTTTCTCACTTTCGTCGGTGTGTTGTCGGAGGGTGTAACAACACGAACAGGGACGGATTCAAGTTGGACCAGTGGCCCAAAGATGCGAAAGTGGCAAGAAATTGGACGAAATTTGTTCAAAATACGAGGGTGTGGGGAAAGCCGACGAAACGGTCAGTCGTTTGTTCCGCACACTTTACCGACGAAAGCTATGCTACGACAGAGATGGCAAGAATGTGTGGATATCCTGCGACACTCAAAGCAGATGCATTTCCAACAATAAAGTCAAAGAAATCTGCCGCCAGACCCCCATTGAATCTGCCGGAGTGTGTGAGCTATTCAGGGACAAAGGACCTCAGTAACACGACAAGCAATGGCGGCAGTTTGTTCCCGCAGACGAGCGAGCTAAACCCCCTGGATGTCTTGGCTCAAGCTGTCCCTTATGCCACCGAAGATGATCAAGAGAAGAATATCGACCCTAGCTTCCCTGGCCTGCTGACATCAACTCCAAAACTGGACAGATCAGCTTTCAGGAAAAGAGAGCGGATGAGGGTATGTCTACAGAATATATTAATTGATGAAAACTTTATTCATTACTCGCGGTATAACGTAAATTATTATACATAAACTGTGTTTACCAATAATTTAGCTTAAAAACATTTATTTTTTTCAATCATTCGAGTACATTCGGGTAGTCTTGTGTAATGCAGTATTTTGTGTCTATTTAGGTATGGTTAACCTGAGTGCTGAAATCGTGGAAAAATATATGTTCTTAGCGCGCCTGAAATGGGCTGTCTGCACTCTCAAAGTGCATGTTGTTGCCAAATGTATTTCATATGCTGTAAACCTAGTTCATAGTTGTTAGTAATTATCTTATCAGACAGTGTTAAGCCGCTGAAATCCGAGTCTGAATCCGAGCTAATACCTTGCTGTTTGTTTGTACTGGCATCACTGTGTGACGTCACAGGAAAATGGACAGGTGTATATAACCATGGTTAAAATCAGGCACTTTTAAGCTTTTTTTAGGGATATTGCGTGATGGGTAAAATTTTGAAAAAAACTTCGAAAAATAAAATAAGCCACTGGGAACTGATTTTTTATGGTTTTAACCCTTCTGAAATTGTGATAATGTTCCCCTTTAAATAAAATAGTGAACATACAAGACAACTTGTCTTTTATTAGTAAGTAAACAAACAAAGGCTCCTAATTTAGTCTGCTGACATATGCAGTAACATATTGTGTCATTAATCATTCTATTATTTTGCCAAAATTATAAAGGACAAACTGTAAAATTGATTATTAATCCACTTGTTCATTTACTGTTAACATGTAGTTATTTTCTCTTTTAAAACGTTTTATCTACACTTCTGTTAAAAGGTAATAATCACTTATTCTTCTGTTGTTGATACATTACATTAGTTTTGGATGATACCACAAATTTGGGAATCAATCCGATACCAAGTTACAGGGTCATACATTGGTCATATTTAAAGTCCTCATGTGCGTATTTCCTGAGTTCATAGACATAACATGAATTTTGAAAAATTATTTTTTGCTGATAAAAAAATATCGATGTAATCATAGGGACGGCGTGGCGAATGTGTGTGTGAATGGGTGAATGTGTAAATAGTGTCAAAACTCTTTGAGTACCTTGAAGGTAAAAAAGCGCTATACAAGTATAACCCATTAACCCATAGTGGTATCGACTAGATACGCTATTGTACTTGGTATCATTACAGTGGATGTCAGGTGTAGATCCACCCATTGGTGTTTGTTTACATTCAGGCACACTGTCAAGACGGGGACTATGGGGTGTTTGTTTTCCCGAGATGCAAGAATAGTTGGATCGGACAAGGCGGAGGTACAAACTTGACTATGAAACAAAAACTTACACTTAACGTAGACTAAGGACATGAAACAAAAGAACTGTTAAACGTTACATGAATAAACAAAAACTTACTTGGAACAAGCATGGAAAAGATCATGGAACAATGGCATGGAATGAACGCATGAATGACAGCAGATAAACAGAGTTAATAAAAGTTAAAGTTAAAGTTAAAGTACCAATGATTGTCACACACACACTAGGTGTGGCAAAATTATTCTCTGCATTTGACCCATCACCCTTGATGTCGCCAGGACGACCAACAGAAAATGACAGGCTTAAATAACAGTGACATGATTAGTGACAGGTGCATGAATCTACCCATTCCTCCTCAGCTGGGCACAGGAACAGATAAGAGAAAGGAGTTCAATCAAGGTTGACACATACAGTACTTGCAGACAACCAAAAGAGAACAACAGGAAGAACACTAGGTGTCTTGTAATATGACTATGAAAATAAAGAAGTACCACTTAAATATGGATATATGTAAATATCTGCCTCCGACAATAACTATGGAAACAAAACAAGGGAGTGAAAAAGCAGGAATTAAGTGACCAAAACCAAACAGGACATAACTAAAACAAAACATGATCAAAAAACATGACACACTAGCTTTTGTTAGCGGCGACGCCAGTGAGCTATTGTATCCTCTTACGGTGTGTAGTAAAGCATGTTTAGCTATTCCTCGTCCTGCAGGGATGATACTTGTAAGAAACATACTTTATTTGTCGTCGTGGAAACCAGGATTAGTGATTTAGAAGTAGCTAAAACAAAGAAGTGGCTAGCTAGCCATGTCTTAAAGCACCTCTTCCTGAGGGCGTTACAGTGTTATAGTTTCACCTTTATGGTCAGTTTTTAGACCAAAATGCATCCGTTCTCCCTTTTCTGTCCACACACTGTGTCTGCTTGTAAGTACTCCGTGATTGTGCGCTGCCGAAAATGCTCCATGGCTCGCTGGAGCCTATCTAAGCTGCATTCGGGCGGTAGGCGAGGTACACCTTGAACAAGTCGTCGCCTCACCGCAGGGCCAACACAGATAGACAGAACCGGTACTTTTCAAACAGAGTATAGTACCGTTTTTGATTCTACTGCGATACTATACTAGTACCGGTATACCGTACAACCCTACTACAATGCATACTGCACTATCAACCATAGAATACTCACATCTTAAAAAGTCTGTTCTTGTTTTCGGCTCCTGAAAATCCACTCTGCTCGGAACTGTCATGAAGAAAAATATTTTCTGTGTTGAGTTCATGTTTTTTTTCCGCATCTAAATCATTCCAGCCTACTCACCTTTCAGCCTTTTGTCCCCATTTCTTGGCAAAAGGATGTACACGGGGGTTTCGCTGACTGCCAATGTAACATCGTATGTCAGTACGTCACACACTCGACTTTGTGATAGTTCGGATAAGTCAATCATGTGTTTGAAAATGATTGGAACTCACCTGTCTTGGAGATTTTACCCAGTTCCTTTTTACAAATGTCATCCAGGTGTTCCTTCATTTCTGCAGCCGTTTTGCTCATTTCACTGAAGGAGAACTGAGGGTTGATGAGCACTTTGGGCACCATGGCTTGCGGGGCCACACACAGAGTTGGAAAATTCTATCCAACAATAAACATGAGTTATCATATATCAATCAACGAGTATGTGCTCCAATCACTCTATCACACAAAAATATATATTTATGTTAGGTCAGGAAAAAACACAAAGGCTGTTTCGCAGGTTTCACAGGCTCTTCAGGGGATAAAATCACGTCACGTTATTGATGGGAAAATGCATTTGCCTGAGCGGCTCGGAGACACCGAGAGTAACAACGGTAGGAAATGGATTAGAAAGGACAGCCTAAAAAATAAAAGAATAAAAATAAAATTACATATATATATATATATATATATATATATATATATATATATATATATATGATTGGGTAGCATTTTTAGTTGTTGATTTTTACATTCAGTTAGTTAGCATCCTTTAGCATAAACCAGGGGTCCCCAAACTACAGCCCGCGGGAAGTCCCAAGTAAAAAAAAATAAAATAAAAAATAATAATAATATATATATGTGTATATATATATATATATATATATATTTATATATATATATATATATATATATATATCAAGTTAATTTCATATCCTAATACAAGCGGTAGAAAAAGGACGGACGGATGCTGTGAATTGACGGATAAATGACAATGTAGAACCTGCAGAAAGTGAATGTTGTCCTCCGTTTCCAGGATCTGCCGCAGCTCCGCGTCTCTTCGCTGCAGCTCAAGTATCTCCTGCTCCAGACGCTCCACGTAGCCATCAGCCTGCGACATGGCCGCCTGCATATTGGCCATTATCATCTGATGGATTTCAGCCTTCCAGCGCTCCACCGCCTGCAGCATCTCGTGGAATGTCTTATCGCTCTCAGCTTGGGCCCGCTGGGCACCGCTCTATCAGATAAGGTCACATTGTCAGGCTCGGAGTACACAAAGTTATTTTCCTAAAGTATGATTTGCTGTGTGTGGAAGGGAACTCTCACTTTAAGAACATCTACGTTATGTTTGAGCTCCTGTAGTTCCTTCATCCGCTCCTGAATTATGTACTGGACCTCCGACTGTGTCACCACCAGCACTTTCTGGAGGGAAGAAACGATGATATGAGGACTTTCATAAATCTTAAGTCCTGATACAGCACCCCAGTTTGGATCTACTTTGGGGTGACCACCAGACAGTGGTGAGGCTGAGTTACAGCACATATCTAACACAATAATGGAAAATCTGAAGAATATAACAATAATAATAATATATTTTATTTGTAAAAGCACTTTACATTGAACAAACAACACCAAAGTGCTAAAAAACCCCCCCCAAAAAACAAAGCTAGAACATCAAATAGCTGCCCCCAATGAGTAAGATAAATAGTAAATTAAATAAAAAGTAGAACTAGCACACATAAATCTTACAAAAAGCTTTAAAAAAAAAAAGGTTTTTAAGCCTTTTTTAAAAGCATCCACAGTCTGTGGTGCCCTCAGGTGGTCAGGGAGAGCGTTCCACAGACTGGGAGCGGCGGAGTAGAAAGCCCGGTCTCCCATGGTTCGGAGCTTTGTCCTCGGAGGTTGGAGGAGGTTAGCCTCCTGTCGTGTGGAGTATTTGGGGGTGAGCAGTTCTTTGAGTGAGAGGGGGGCATTTCCATGGAGGCACTGGTGAGTTAGTAGGGAGACTTTATATTCAATCCTGAGTGGAACAGGAAGCCAGTGAAGGGATTTGAGAAGCGGTGTGATGTGGTCGTATTTCCGCACTCTCATCAGGATCCTAGCAGCACTATTTTGTATGTATTTGTTGGGTCACTGAACTTTAACAATAACTATATGCCACAGGCTTAATGCAACAACTATTATAACTTCGGCCGTGGGTCAGCAACCCGCGGCTCTTTAGTGCCGCCCTAGTGGCTCCCAGAAGCATTTTTAATAAAGGATTTCAAAATGGAAAAAGATGGGGGGAAAATAAATTTTTGTTTTAGTATGTTTTTGTTTGAGGACAAACATGACACAAACCTTCCCAATTGTTAGAAATCCCACTGTTTAATATGCTTGTGTGTATGCTTCACTGATGAGAGTATTTGGTGAACATCGTTTTGTCCTACTAATTTCGGCCGTTCTTGAACTCACCATAGTGTGGACCGTGACGCAACAGTTTGTTTACATGTAAAATCTTCCACTCCTTCTTTGCCTCATTTTGTCCACCAAACGTTTTATACTGTGCGTGAATGCACCAAGGTGAGCTTTGTGGACGTTATTGACTTGTTGGAAGTGCTAATCAGGCATGTTTGGTCAGTGCATGACTGCAAGCTAATCAATGCTAACATGCTATTTAGGCTAACTGTATGTAGATATTGCATCATTATGAATCATTTGTAGGTATATTTGAGCTCATTTAATATCCTTTACTTTTATCCTCTTTGTATATAATTTAGTTTTGCATGTCTCATGACACATTATATGTATGTAATATTGCCTGCATTTCAGATAGTTGTTTGTGTGCCATGTTGTTTCAGACCACAGCAAACGTTACCCAGCTTTCCTTTAACTTGGACACGCACATCTATACCTTTGGCCATTAGTAATTTCCAGGAGTTATCTCACCCTCTCAGAAGCCTCAGTATTACTAATGTTTTCCAATGTTGTAAAAATGTGTAGAATAAATACTAAATCTCAACATTTCTGTCAACAAAGATTTGCATCAGCCTGCGACACATAGTCATTTTGATAGTAGGCTATTATAGCTAACATAGACACTTACGTCATGTGTTGCCTCCAGCCGTATATAAGTCTTATACTTATATACAGCTTTGAATTTTTTGCGGCTCCTTACAGATTCGTTTTTTGTATTTTTGGTCCAATATGGCTCTTTCAACATTTTGTCTTGGCTCTAATGGAGTGGTTTGCCATACTTATGTACAAAATACATAAACACTGAAAAATTTTTCAGTGTCAGTTTCTGGCAAAAAAACCCAAAACCTTGGTGCGACTTTTGATGATTGATTCTCTGATGGGACCCATCACTGGTCATAAGTAAACAATAAACAGACCAATGAGGACTGACTCACGTCAAGACCAACCAATGAGGAATGACTGATGCATAGTAACTGATCTAACCTTTTTGCAGCTTGGTAGGTCGTGAGTCATACCAAAGACTATAAAAATGGGACCCATTACCTCCCTGTTGGACTTGGGGGTTAAATCACCAAAATGATTCCCGGGCGTGGCCACCGCTGCTGCTCACTGCTCCCCTCACCTCCCAGGGGGTGGAACAAGGGGATGGGTCAAATGCAGAGGACAAATTTCACCACACCTAGTGTGTGTGTGACTATCATTGGTACTTTAACTTTAACTTTTAATAAATGTTATTATTTTTAAATAAAATCAAATTTATTTAATTGAACATCTAAAAATGGGCTGAATATTATAACGGTGCTGTCCAGTTCTTATCTCTTACATTTCTAAGTCTCTTTTGCAAGTATTATATTTTACACTTTGCATGCAGTGGCAATTCCAAGACGTTAGATGGCGGTGTGCATCCTGTCTTCTCTGTATCTCTGAAGTAGTCTGTACCATTAAGTTGAATGTGCCAGTCTAGACTTACGTCGAGCCCTACAGAGTGTTTATACTGTAAGTTTTGTCATTTTTAAACACCAGATGTTTGATTGTAACGTGAATACTGTGACTGTACTGCCGATCTCAGGGTGGACACTCTAACGGACCACTAGGCCACTGAGCAGGTGGCCTTGTGGTCTGTTAGAGCAGAGCTCGGCAAATTAAGGCCCGGGGGCCACATGTGGCCCGTTAAGCTTTTCAGTCTGGCCCGCCGGACATTCCCAAATAATTTTTTTAGATCTTTAAGATGGAAACTGTAGCTGCCATTATGATGTGCAGTGATGTTTTCTAATGACCGTAAGTCTTGAACTACCGTATTTTTTCGGAGTATAAGTCGCACCGGAGTATAAGTCGCACCTGCCGAAAATGCATAATAAAGAAGGAAAAAAACATATATAAATCGCACTGGAGCCCGGCCAAACTATGAAAAAAACTGCGACTTATAGTCCGAAAAATACGGTATACAAAGTATTTCAATGGTTGGAATCTGCGCTTATGGATGATACACCAGTTACTATGGTAATCTAATTAGTTACTATGGTAATCTAATTAGTTACTATGGTCATCTACGTCACAGCAGCTCAGACGAGGCACCAAGCAGTGTGGGCGGGAAGTGTTTCCACAGACGCGGAAGGAGCTTTTCACAACAAAGCTCTAAAGCTTAGTGATACGTCAGATTGTAGGTGGGTTTATTTTGTACCCTTCGCGTTCATATTTCACTGTTTGTTGCATTTTTGTTGCGTTTCACTTGATTGTAAAATATGTCGGGTGGGGATGTGACATTCATATTTTGTCAATATTCAATGTTTTATCGTTCATAGAAACATTTAAAATTCCATTATGTTTTTTAAGGCGGTCTGTCATAACGTTTTTAGCATTCAATCAGACATTATTGTGAAGTTTTGTATTAGTGTCCCTAAAAATAGATATACCGGCCCCCAGACACATTTTTTCCTCTAAATGTGGCCCCCGAGTCAAAATAATTGCCCAGGCCTGCGTTGGAGTGTAACACCTTAACACACAAAAGTAAAAAAAATTGGTACCATTGGCAACCGGTATCGGTACCGGTTCAAATGTGAAAGGTGCCCATCTTTATTTGAGCATTTCACAGCCCTCAGTATAAATGTCTCCCAGAGACTCACCTGTTTCTCGACGCGCTCCTCCTCTGCTGAAGCAATGTTGTGGCTGCGGTGTTCTCTAACCGTACACAACACGCATATGCACATCTGGTCCGAGCGGCAGAACAGCTCCAGTCCTTTCTCATGCTGGGGGCAGATCTTCCTGTCCAGGTGGCCGGTTTCGTCCACCAGTTTGTGTCTCTTAAAAGTGGACGACTCGTAATGGGGCTTGACATGCGTCTCGCAGTAGTAAGCCAGGCACACGAGGCACGATTTGACAGCCTTGTTACGGCGACCGACGCAGAAGTCACAAAAGGACTCCCGATGCATGTCGGGGAATGGCGTCAGCTCGGGGAGCTGACGCCGGCGCTCGTGGAAGACGTCCGGAATGTCGCGCCTCAGCACGGGCCTCGGCGTGAAGGTGGCGCGGCACTGGGGGCAACTGTACACTCCCATGTGGTCAAACTGGTCCCAGTAGATCTTGATGCACTCCAGGCAGAATGTGTCCCCACATGGTATGGTGACCGGGTCTCGCTGTGAATCCACACAGAGTGGGCAGATGGCTTCTGGTGGTAAAGGGAAACCTGACTCAGCCATGATTATTTTTTTACAGCTAAAAATGGTTGAAACAGATAAACTGTAGTCCTGCAATGATCTAACCAGACCACTTGTGAGCCAGCATGCTGACACTGTTGTTTTATGCTGTTATTCAAAAGGGGAGGTTTTGTTTACACTACAAACAGACTGACAATGACTTAAAGTAGCAGAGTCTGCAATTTGTGCAAGTTTCGATGAAAAAACTTTCACCCAAACGGTGGGAAGTAGTACTACGGCCCTGATTTATTAAAGGTTTGCGTGTACTAAGACAGTGTTTTTCAACCACTGTCTGGTGTGCCTTGGGAAATTATGCAACTTCACCTAATTGGTCCAAAAAATAATTCTTGCAAATAAATAATTACAAACCCCGTTTCCATATGAGTTGGGAAATTGTGTTAGATGTAAATATAAACGGAATACAATGATTTGCAAATCATTTTCAACCCATATTCAGTTGAATATGCTACAAAGACAACATATTTGATGTTCAAACTGATAAACATTTCTTTTTTTTTTGCAAATAATCATTAACTTTCGAATTTAATGCCAGCAACATGTGTCAAAGAAGTTGGGAAAGGTGGCAACAAATACTTTCCTGGCCTGCCTGCAGTCCAGACCTGTCTCCCATCAAAAATGTGTGGCGCATTATCCATCCATCCATCCATTTTCTACCGCTTATTCCCTTTTGGGGTCACGGGGGGCGCTGGAGCCTATCTCAGCTACAATCGGGCGGAAGGCGGGGTACACCCTGGACAAGTCGCCACCTCATCGCAGGGCCAACACAGATAGACAGACAACATTCACACTCACATTCACACACTCGGGCCAATTTAGTGTTGCCAATCAACCTATCCCCAGGTGCATGTTTTTGGAAGCAGGAGGAAGCCGGAGTACCCGGAGGGAACCCACGCAGTCACGGGGAGAACATGCAAACTCCACACAGAAAGATCCCGAGCCCGGGATTGAACCCAAGACTACTCAGGACCTTCGTATTGTGAGGCAGATGCACTAACCCTTCTTCCACCGTGCTGCCCGGGTGGCGCATTATGAAGTGTAAAATACAACAGCGGAGACCCCGGACTGTTGAATGACTGAAGCGCTACATAAAACAAGAATGGGGAAGAATTCTACTTTCAAAGCTTCAACAATTAGTTTCCTCAGTTCCCAATCGTTTATTGAGTGTTGTTAAAAGAAAAGGTGATGTAACACAGTGGTGAACATGCCCTTTCCCAACTACTTTGGCACGTGTTGCGGCCATGAAATTCTCAGTTAATTATTATTTGCAAAAAAAAAAATAAAGTTTATGAGTTTGAACATCAAATAGCTTGTCTTTGTAGTGCATTCAATTGAATATGGGTTGAAAATGATTTGCAAACCATTGTATTCCGTTTATATTTACATCTAACACAATTTCCCAACTCATATGGAAACGGGGTTTGTATAATCTGCAGATAATATGCCATCGCTTAGTGCCTGTGCTGTGTAAAACTCGGCAAGGTAACCATGTCGGTAGGTGGCAGCAGGTAGTTCATTACTTTGTAAAAGTCGGAACGTGTCGGGTGAGACGAGGATGGTTTGTTGTGATCCCAATATGCAGACCAAAGCGGGAGGCGGCGTGCAGGTAAAAAGGTATGTAATGCTTAAACCCAAAATGAACAAAAGGGAAAGGAAAAGGCAATGCAAAACGAAAGTCAAACTGAACTGGCTACAAAGTAAACAGAGACAGAATGCTGGACGACAGCAAAAACTTACGGCGTCCACAAAGTACATCCGTACGGGACATGACAATCAACAATGTCCACATAAAGAAGGATAGCAACAACGTAAAAAGCCTTGCTTGCTAGCACAAAGCAGGTGCGCAGAATAGAGCTCAAAGGAAGACATGAAACTGCTACAGGAAAACACCAACAAAACAGGAAGGGCCACCAAAATAACAGCGCAAGAACTAAAGCACTACACACAGGAAGACAGCAACAAACTCAAAATAAGGCACGACGACCTGGTGGAGTTACATTTTTTAAATGTTTTCTGCTGGTGGTGTGCCTCCGTATTTTTTTTATGAAAAAAGTGTGCCTTGCCTCAAAAAAGGTTGAAAAACATTGTACTAAGACAGCACACGCAAAGCTGATCTACTAAACAAAGTGGGTTGTATCTCTAAGGTGAGCAGAATAAGGCATGCAATCCATTAGTGTTGGCGCTAGGAATTTTCAAAAGGGACCCCATCAAGTCATAAAAATGGGGTCCCACAGTACATTTTTGGGGTCCCACTTTTTTGTAAGTGTTTTGAAAACAAATGAAAAATGTATGCTGTTATATCTTACATTCTAGATTGTGTTTTGGAAAAAGGTTGTCATAAACGTTACTTAATTCACTAAAAACATAATACAAAAGAAAAACATGTATTTATTTATTTATTTTTATTTTTTTTATTTTTTTTTATTTTTTTTTTTATTAAATCAACATAGAAAAAAACACACAATACACTTTCAACTAGTGCATCAACCCAAAAAAAAAAAACCCTCCCTCCCCCATTCACACTCATACACACCCACTCACACAAAAGGGGTTGTTTTTTATGCATATGTCAATTTATTCCGAACGGGACAAGCGGTAGAAAATGGATGGATGGATGTCAATTTATTCAGTTATGAACATTCATTCACTTTCTTCTTTCCTTCATGGATCTAAACTTTACCGATGTCGGTATTATTTTCGATAGTTTCATTGAACAAGTTGTAGGTGTATTTATTTCAGTATAAAAGTGTAAAACGTTTTTTGCTTCGGTCATGAAATGATGATAATCGTGTGCCAGGTCATCACTATTTTGCATTTTATTTCGAATGTTTGACACAGTTACACACACGACTGTGAGAGAGAAGTGCCCAAGCTCCAAAGACACATGATGGACATTCCGAAACAAAAAAATATTAGATAATTCAGCAATATCCTTTTATAATGTTATAGCTGCTTGATGACTTAAGGGGCTGATTAAAACAAATTCAATTGGTGTGATTTAATATTTCTTTAATATCGTTTGTTTTTCACATATAATATATATTACAAACATATATCAAGTGTGATAAAAACATCTTGAAGTGTGCATTTTTTTGTGTCTTGAGGACAGTTGTGCAGCCTTACTCTCATGCAACTTTAGCAGTAAAAAAAAAAAAAAAAAAAAAAAAAAAGTGTCAATGTACAAAACCCAAAACCAGTGAAGTTGGCATGTTGTGTAAATGGTAAATAAAACAGAATACAATGATTTGCAAATCCTTTTCAACTTATATTCAATTGAATAGACTGTAAAGAAAAGATATTTGATGTTCGAACTGGCAAACTTTGTTCTTTTTTGCAAATATTTTTCAAAGAAGCTGGCACAAGTGGCAAAAAAGACCGATAAAGTTGAGGAATACTCATCAAAACACTTATTTGGAACAGTCTATTCAATTGAATATAGGTTGAAAAGGATTTTCAAGTCATTGTACTCTGTTTTTATTTAGGATTTACCGACTTCACTGGTTTTGGGTTTTGTAGATGCACTGCAGGACTGCTGCTAAAATGCCCATAAAAAGTGGTAGATGTCTTTTTTGAAAACATAGCAAAATGCCACAGGTAAGAGCATGATAACATGATTGTGAAGTAAATAAGAGTGTCTCCGTGGTGATGCGCTGCATAGTACATGCAAAATCCTAATTTAAATAAGGCGGTCTGCACCACTTTAGAATTGTGCCTGCAGTCTTCGCAGATCACATGTAGCTGTTTTATAGATTGCACACACTGTTTAGTCCGAGGAATGTAGATCTTAGTAAATCAGGCCATAAGAGCGGGTGTCTCCACAGGCAAGCGTCTGCCAAGAGTGAGCCCCGATCAATAATTATTCACTCTTCTTATAGAACAAAGAGCAGACTAGTTCACTGGATGAGACAGTCTATGGTTTACCGATTGAAGTAATGGCAGTTCATGAAGACGTGTGCCAGTCTAAGGCCATCGAGAGACGCTTTGAATGGGGCCAAAATTAATTAAAATTAATATCCGAGGCTCGTTCCTCATTTCTAAGAATTTGACCAATGCGCCACATCTAAGACACTCGGGGTTACAGAGTCTACCAGTCTTGTACAGTAATTAGAAATAGCCATAACACACATCATGTTCCCAAACAAAAACAATGAGCAGCCAGGCGGGGTGAAGGTCAAAGATCAGGCGCCAACTGAAGTTCTAAACAAAACAGTTTGAGGTCATTACAGCTCAAAAGTATATAGAGTGAATTGAAATGTATATTCGCTTCAGTATTATAACAATGCTAGTGCTACACAAATGTTTGGATTACGTAGAATTGTAAATAAAGTATTTAGTGTGACCTTGCCTTCCACTGCACTTGCATTTGTTTTACACAACACTGTGGAGGGGGGGCGTGGCCTGCGGGCCTGCCGCGGAACGTGGTGTGTCACGACCGGCCTCGAAAACAGCGACAGGTGCGTAGATGGCCCAGGTGGGCCTTGTTATCTAATCACCTGTCGCCTTTATTAGCAGCAGCCGTGAGGAAACGAGTAGTTGTAGTTAGGGGTGCTGCTGAGAGACACAGAGGCAGAAAAGACACTGTGCTGAAAAGCAAAAGACTTTGCACCACTAGAGGGCAACTTCTACAGTTGTAGAAATTCTGGGTATAACACTGTTTTATTTTCAATCAATGGTGCAAAGTCTTTTGTTTTTCAGCACCGTGTCTTTTCTGCCTTTGTGTCTCTCAGCAGCACCCCCAACTACAACTACTTGTTTCCTCACGGCTGCTGCTAATAAAGGCGATAACAAGGCCCACCTGGGCCATCTACGCACCTGTCGCTGTCTTCGAGGCCGGTCGTGACACACCCCGTTCCGTGGCAGGCCCGCAGGCCACGCCCCCCTCCACAAACACATACTGTAGTTTTACTTACATGGCAGTTTTACTTACTTATTAGGCAGTGAAATGTGGCAATGGCAGTCAGATACATAATAATTATCCAAACTTACAAACAATGAGCCCAGAAAACAATCAAACAAATTGGACAACTCATTACAGTTATAAGAAGCTGCCTCGCTAATTTACAGAGAAAAATTGCAGTCCAAAAAATGTTAAAATATGTGAAAAACTTGATTACAACTTAAGCCTAAAAGTTTGTACAGCACTAACACTTACAGGGTTGAATTTTAGGTAAGGTAGGTAATATTCCAGGTCAGGGGTGTCAAACATACGGTCCGCGGGCCGTGTCATGGCTGCGAACAGGCTTAATCCGGCCCACAAGATGAGCTTGTCAAGTAATAAAAATGACCTTCCATTTTTTTAATGAAAGAAACTACTGTTCTAAATGTGCCCACTGGATATTGTTATAGCAATTCAAGTGTAACCCACGTCACAAATGACACTGTTCAAAGATGACGTGTCAGCTGACTTTAAGCACCCACTGGATTGGCTACTGCTACTAATCAGCGCAGGTGCAAACAATCAACTTTTCCTGCAGAATCGACGCACAATACCTTCCTTCATTGTAAATGATCCACTCAGCGGATAAAACAACGAAGCGATAAGATGCAAATACTTAGGTCACCATGCCCATCATCTTCGTAGTGGTTAGAGTTTTGTGCAGCGCTCGCAACTGGCTGACTGTGCGATGCGCACCCTGAACTCCATTGTAAAAATGTGTTTCAACATTTGTTAATTGTTCTATTTTATTTTATGCTTAAATCTACCATGTTGGTAGATTGATTTAGTTTATAGTTATGCTACCTTTAATTCGGCTATGAAGTCATTTCGATATATATATATATATATATATATATATATATTTTTTTTTTAAATATAATATTGTAATATTTGCATAATGATAAATTACTGTGTTGTGGCGGTTTGAGGAAACACTCGGTTGCTTTTCCAAACACGTCTTCAATGGTGAACTGTCTACATCAGAATGCTAAACAGGAAGTGCTTAAAGTTTAATGACTTTGTAAATATATTAAAACAAAGTCTAAGTTCATTGTGTTCTTCATGGTGTTTTAGAAACTGCACCACTTTTTCTCCTCAGAATTTGTAACTAACTTAAAGTGTTTTGCCAAGAGGATTATTTGTAATATGTACATTTTCAGAATGTTTTCTATTTTTGACCAAAGTAAAACAAAGAAAACAGTCTTAAGCTGTCTTTATTTTAAGTTATTATGCCCTGAGTTCATGCTAAAACATGAGCTAAATGAGTTCTAGGTAATATTTTAACAGTTAGAAATGTCGGGTCATTAAGTTACAAACACATCTTTTAGCCCAGTGATTTTCAACCACTGTGCTGCGGCACACAAGTGTGCCGTGTGATACAGTCTCAGAGATATGGCCGTGGGAGATTATCTAATTTCACCGATTTGGGTTAAAAATATTTTTTGCAAACCAGTAATTATAGTCTGCAAATTATGTGTTGTTGTTGAGTGTCGATGCTGTCTAGAGCTCAGCAGAGTAACCGTGTAATACTCTTCCATATCAGTAGGTGGCAGCCGGTAGCTAATTGCTTTGTAGATGTCGGAAACAGGTAAAAAGGTAAAAAGGTGTCTAATGCTTAAACCAAAAATAAACAAAAGGTGAGTACTCCTAAGAAAAGGCATTGAAGCTTAGGGAAAGCTATGCATAACGAAACTAAAACTGAACTGGCTACAAAGCAAACAAAAACAGAATGCTGGATGACAGCAAAGACTTACTGTGGAGCAAAGACAGCGTCCACAATGTACATCCGAACATGACATGACGATCAACAATGTCCCCACAAAGAAGGATAAAAACAACAGAAGTATTCTTGATTGCTAAAACAAAGTAGATGCGGGATATATCGCTCAAAGGAAGACATGAAACTGCTAGAGGAAAATACCAAAAAAAAAGAGAGAAAAAGCCTCCAAAATAGGAGCGCAAGACAAGAACTAAAACACTACACACAGAAGATTATCTAATTTCACCTATTTGGGTTAAAAATATTTTTTGCAAACCAGTAATTATAGTCTGCAAATTATGTGTTGTTGTTGAGTACCGGTACTCTTCCATATCAGTAGGTGGCAGCCGGTAGCTAATTGCTTTGAAGATGTCGGAAACAGCGGGAGACAGTGTGCAGGTAAAAAGGTGTCTAATGCTTAAACCAAAAATAAACAAAAAGTGAGTACCCTTAAGAAAAGGCATTGAATCTTAGGAAAGACTATGCAGAACGAAACTAAAACTGAACTGCCTACAAAGTAAACAAAAACAGAATGCTGGACGACAGCAAAGACTTACTGTGGAGCAAAGACGGCGTCCACAATGTACATCCGAACATGAAATGACAATCAACAATGTCCCAACAAAGAAGGATACAAACAACTGAAATATTCTTAATTGCTAAAACAAAGTAGATGCGGGATATATCGCTCAAAGGAAGACATGAAACTGCTACAGGAAAATACCAAAAAAAAAGAGAAAAAGCCACCAAAATAGGAGCGCAAGACAAGAACTAAAACACTACACACAGGAAAACAGCAAAAAACTCAAAATAAGTCATGGCGTGATGTGACAGTACACCTACTTTGAGACAAGAGCTACATTAATGCATGGTTGGTTATGCTTAAAGTCATATCCAACAATTGCGACAACAACTTTTTACTGTCAACTAAGTTTCGTTTTTTTAAGATTTCTGCTGGTGGTGTGCCTCCGCATTTTTTCAATGGAAAAAAAATGCGCCTTGGCTCAAAAAAAGGTTGAAAAACACTGTTTTAGGCAATGACTAGCACTATCCCGACTTACACCATATCACTAAAGTTCCGTTCTAGTTAGAAAAGGAGCGGTCCTTCAACATCCCCCAGCTTTCCATGCGACTGAGCAGTGAGTTTCATGATGGTGCATGTTTTCCAAACAACTCTGTTTACAGAACACTTGGTGTCGGGATGTGGGTACCCGCAGGCATATTTGTGAAAGTGGAAAATAGTCAAAGGTGAAAGATAACATAAATATATCCGTAGATTTATTGTTTCCCCCTAGAAAAATAGCTCGTCTTATATTGGGGGTGTGTACGTCGAAACGTGCAAAGCAGCAGGTGGCGCCAGAGTACGGCCATGGATGTGCACATTATAAGATGTAGGCGATGATTAGTTGGCCTTGTTGCTGTGCATAGAGACATAAAATGAGGTTGAATAAAGTAGCGTATGTAGGTGGAACTTCTTGGATGAGTCATGGGAGCATCTGGGATAACAGCTGTGATGGGATGGAGGTGTGTCACATGGAGTACATCCCTCTGATGTGTTTGTGGAACCAAGCAAAGCATGGGCGGGGATGGAGAGGAGGCGGGCTGTGCAAGCGTATGTCAGGGAAAAGAAGAAAAAAAAACCATGATGTTTAAAGGAGGGCAAGCTCGGGCCTGACGTGAGATGACAGGACAGATGGAGATGCGCAGATAGGGAGAATAGAAGAGTCGAACAGCAGGATGCAGAAATCCCCTTTGGGAATTCACAAAATGTGTGATCCTCTTTAACTTGGAGAACTACTTTTCACAGTTCATCACTAGGAAATGAGGTTTGCTTTCAATTGTTCCTTTAGTGGGGGTTATAGGGCATTCAAACGAATGTGAAACGTTCCAAATTGACTTTTAGTATTGTGCTTTTGTGTATTTTAATTCACTATATTACCAAATAGGGTGCATGGGAGTTTGCCCAACCAGTCTACATGTGTTTTGTGGACTTGGAGAAGGCATTCGACCGTGTCCCTCGGGAAGTCCGGTGGGGAGTGCTCAGAGAGTATGGGGTATCGGACTGTCTGATTATGGCAGTCCGCTCCCTGTATGATCAGTGCCAGAGCTTGGTCCGCATTGCTGGTAATAAGTCGGACACGTTTCCAGTGAGGGTTGGACTCCGCCAAGGCTGCCCTTTGTCACCGATTCTGTTCATAACTTTTATGGACAGAATTTCTAGGCGCAGTCAAGGCGTTGAGGGGATCTGGTTTGGTGGCTGCAGGATTAGGTCTCTGCTTTTTGCAGATGATGTGGTCCTGATGGCTTCATCTGGCCAGGATCTTCAGCTCTCACTGGATCGGTTCGCAGCCGAGTGTGAAGCGACTGGGATGAGAATCAGCACCTCCAAGTCCGAGTCCATGGTTCTCGCCCGTAAAAGGGTGGAGTGCCATCTCCGGGTTGGGGAGGAGATCTTGCCCCAAGTGGAGGAGTTCAAGTACCTCGGAGTCTTGTTCACGAGTGAGGGAAGAGTGGATCGTGAGATCGACAGGCGGATCGGTGCGGCGTCTTCAGTAATGCGGACGCTGTATCGATCCGTTGTGGTTAAGAAGGAGCTGAGCCGGAAGGCAAAGCTCTCAATTTACCGGTCGATCTATGTTCCCATCCTCACCTATGGTCATGAGCTTTGGGTTATGACCGAAAGGACAAGATCACGGGTACAAGCGGCCGAAATGAGTTTCCTCCGCCGGGTGGCGGGGCTCTCCCTTGGAGATAGGGTGATAAGCT